>NW_007734226.1:48466-50052 GCF_000696425.1 Galeopterus variegatus | reverse complement strand
GCTGTAAAAGATAAATTTCATTTATGCTAGAAACTTTGTATCAATAAATTTTTTCCCATTTGTATCTATAACTTATTTCTCTCCTTTTAAAATGAAAATATTCAAACCTCGGAAGGTTTGATTTTGTTTTTTTTTGTTTGTTTGTTTTTTACTTTTAATCACTACAGTTCAGATTGTTTTCCCCATATCAAATACTAACCTTTAAGATAATGTCTAAAGGCTACATCCTTTGGCCTGTTCTATTTAGATGACTAAAGAAATAGCATTGAAATTTGCTAAAGGCATCTTTGGAAGCTTTTTGAAAAGAGTCTTATTTAAAAAAAAAAATGGAAGCAAAGTTAAATAAAAGGAGCTGAAGCAACAGCCCTGCTATGGAAAAGATAAAACTCAGCTCTGGCTAAAAGTAGCATCCATAACTGCTGATGAGAAGACACACATCTGGTAGAAAGAATGCATTTATCAGGTGACACTTTTGAGAAGGTGCCTAAGCATTTAGGACATTATAACCATATTGATATGATGATACCCCTAAATAGCTGCAGGAGAAAATAGACAAAGAATTACTTGTAATGTTTAGGGTATGATGTAAATGGTCTTAGCATTTTGTCCTCTAGGACTGGGACTTACTGCTTATGAAAGAAGCTGCTTCTGCCTTCACTGAGCCTTTACTTAAAAAGAGCTTTAAAAAGAAAAGAAAAAAACACATAGCTACAAAGAAAGTGCAATTGGTGCCTAACAAGGAGGTTAGGTGAGAGAAAACAGTCACTGGAAGGACTCGGACTCAGTTCTGGAGGCTCAAGTGTGAGTTCTGTAGATCTAGAGGCATAAATCAGAGTTGGGTGGGGATTCTGGGGAATTCTGTAGTGATTTGTCCTGGGACTATAGAAGGTGGTGCTGCTGCTTGTGTGTGTGTCCTGACAGACATCACGTGCTGCGGAAATGTGCAGAGGGTTGTTCTCTCCCCTTCTGAATTCTGTGCAGTGCATCTCTCTTCTTTACGCCCTGTGCTGCAGGGCTCGCGATCTATTTCTGTTTCCTCCCATTTCTCTCTCACAACTCAAACATGCTACCTTTTGCCCCCTCTTCTTGTATCTGCAGGTTCCTCTCCACCATTGTTTATCAGCAAAGAGTTGGTGCTCAGAATGTTAGTTACTGTTCATTCAATAAATAATTGCCGATGTCCAGTAAATCCCACTGCCAAGTCACTTGGTCACTTACCTTTCTACGAATTCTTGGCATCTCTGAACCAACCACCCTACTATATTGCTCTTCCCCATCTCAGTACATCTTAACTGTAAATGACAAAGAGATTCACCTGTCTCACTTCTCTTTAGCCTCGAGACTGACTCAAAACTCCATTTTCTCCCTCTGCATGCAGCCCAGACCCCTGCTTGTGGCTGTTCGGGCCTCGTTCGGGCCTTGAATCAGTCTTATCTAACTTACTTCACACCTGTTCCATCTGTCCTCTCTATACCTTACCACATTATTTTCTCTACATTCTCTACAGAATTGGGTAATAATATAAGCCAACCCTAGATCAACTTAGTTTGGGGAGCTACTAATTTGAATGCCACTGCTTGTGTGCC
>NW_007734226.1:46326-47721 GCF_000696425.1 Galeopterus variegatus | reverse complement strand
GCCAACCCTAGATCAACTTAGTTTGGGGAGCTACTAATTTGAATGCCACTGCTTGTGTGCCCGCATAAACATGCATGTTCCTGTGGGTACAACGAGTACCTGTGCCAAAGCCCTGCCCCCTTAATTATCACACCTGGCCCTTACTATAACAACTCTGCAAAGAAGATATCGCTTTCTCCCTACCACAGATAAAAATCCTAAAATTTAAATGAGTTATTGTTTAAGATTATACTGCCCATATGTGGAAGAAACATAAAATGAAACTACTTACCTAACTTAGCTCTCCTTACCCCTCACTGCTGACTGGAACCATCCACATCAGTGACCTCAATATTGACACACAAATAGCATACACAAATAACCTGGGAATCTTGGTAAAAGACAGGTTTATGATGTAGGGTGTTATCATGATTCTGCATTTTTAACCAATTCCCAGGTGACACCAATGCTGCTGGTGATCACAGGACATACTTTGGGGAGCAAAGACCTTGAGTACTTTTAAGAAAATATTTGTGCCAGACTCCACTGAACTATTTAAATCTTTGAAGGTGGGGGCCAGGCACACGTATTTGTTAATTGCTACCCAAGAGATTCTAATGCATCAGAACTACTGGTCTGACAGCAAAGTTTTCATGTATTCCACTATAAAACAATGCCTTTTAATAAAATTTATTTTACAGAAGTCTACCTATCTGGGTAATACTTTACATACTATTTTTCAATGTTATTGCATAGTTTAAAAAGGGGGCGGGGGGTATATGTTAGTTTCTTGCAACTGCTGTAACAAATTACCACAAACTAGGTGGCTTAAACCAACAAAAATTTATTCCCACAGAGGTCCAAAATCAGGGCTGAAAACAAGGTTTGGCAGGCCCACACTGCCTCCGACAGGCAGGGGAGAATCCGTTCCTTGCCTTTCCAGCTTCTGATAAATGCTAGCATTCCTTGGTTTGTGACTGCGTCATTCCTGCTCTGCCTGTGTCTTCATATGGCCTTCTCTGGATGTCAAATATCCCTCTGCTTCCTTCTTGTAAGAATACATGTGATGGCATTAGAGTCCACTTGGGGAATCTGGAATAATCTCCCCATCTCAAGACCCTTAACTTAATCACATCTGCAAAGATCCTTTTTCCAAATAAGGTAACATTCACAGATTCCAGGGAATAGGATGTGGATATCTTTGGGAGCCATTATTTGCCCAACAAAGGATGAAAAGTGATTTGGAATATCTCAAGCAATCTTAAAAAGAACAAAGTCACAGAATTTACACTACTTGACTTCAAAGGCTTACTATAACACTATAGTAGTCAAGACAGTGTAGTATTGGCTTAAGAATTGACAAATAAATCAGTGGAAAAGAATAGAGCCCAGCAATAGACCCACATGTGAAGGACT
>NW_007734226.1:41343-45589 GCF_000696425.1 Galeopterus variegatus | reverse complement strand
CTAAATCTATAAGGCTTCTGGAAGAAAATGTAGGAGAATATCTTTACAACTTGGGGCAGGCAAAGGTTTCTTAGAACTCAGAAAGCAATAAGCATAAAAAGAAAAAAAAAAAGATAAATTAGAGTTTATAAAAATATAAAATTCTTCACTGAAAAATGTCATTTAGAAAATGAATAGCAGGCCACAGACTGGGTAAAGTTATGAGGGTACTTCAAAAAGTTCATGGAAAAATGGAATTAAAAGGTAGTATGAATGTTTCAGTGAACTTCTTGAAGATTCTGTGTATTAGCAAAACATACATCTGACAAAGATTTAATATCCAGGACATGTAAGGCACTCTTACAACTCAATAGCAAAAAGACAAACCACCCCATTAAAAAATGGGCAAAAGATTTGAATAAATACTACACGTAGGAAGATTCGCTCATACAAAGGGCCAAGACGCAGGGGTGAGGGGGAAGAGGGAAGGGGGAGGGGGAGAGAGGTGGGGGAGGGGGAGGGGAGCAATTGGATATAAGGGACATAAAGAATAAGTATGATTTGTAACAATGAATATGCTAATAAAATTTTTTTAAAAGGCCAAGAAGCAGATGAAAGAAGTCCCCAGCACCATTAGTCATCAGAGAAATGCAAACTAAAACCACAACAAGATGGAACTACACACCCGCCAAAAGAGCTAAAATTAAAGAGGCTGAACACAACCCACGTTGGTAAGGATGGAAGAAAACCAGAACTTTTCTGTATTACTGGTGAGAATCCAAAATGGCACAATTACTTTGGAAAAAGCTCTGGCCGTATCTTATAAAACTAAATATTCACTCACCCTATGACTCAACAATTTCACTCCTAGGTATTTACTCAAGAAAAATGAAAACACATATTTACAAAAAAGACTTGAACATGAATATTATAAGAGTTTAATTCATAATAACCCAAAGCAGAGGGATCCCAGGTGTATCGACAGGAGAATGACTAAGCTATGTTGTATTAGTACAGCGGAATATGATGGCTCTACTAGTAGATGCCAGACAGCCATTCCATACATAGTGTTCTCCTCACACTACAGATAAACACCTGATATTCGAACCAGTTGTTGCTCAAGATCCCACACATGATATGCAGAAGAAACATAAAATGAAAGTATTCATCTAATTTAACACATCCAATGTTGCGCAGCAAGAGGAAACAAACTGCTAATACAAACACCAACATGTCTGCACTGCAAAAATACCCTGTGAGTGGAAGAAGCCTTACAGAGCCGAGCACACACTGCACTACTCTATTTGCATGAGGTTCCAGAAGTGGCGAAGTCAGTCTCTGGTGGGAAATACCAGAAAGTGGTTGTCTGGAGAGGTCGTGAGGACATTTTCTGAGCCACGGTGATGTTCTTGTGAAGGGGCTTGGCTACAAAGGTGTATGCATTAGTGAAGACTTACCAAATGGTAACTTAAATTTGTACATTTTACTTTATATAAATTGTTTTGAAATAAAACAAATATTGAACTGCAGTTTATACTGAAGGGAAAGGTCATGCTGAAAGAGAAGTATTTTGATACATGTAACTCACTTATAAATGCATCAAAGATAAGATGTATTGATGGATGGATACATAGGTAGGTGATAAAGCAAATATAGCAAAATATAAATTTTAGAATCTAGGTGGTGAATATACAGCTGTTCACTCTAAGATATTGTAAATTCAAATTTTTTCCACAACAAAATATTGGAAAAAATGAGTTGGGAAGCAAACCTTTTTGGGGCCCTGAAACCCACCTTTCCCTACAGTATACACCAACCACACCACTCCCCCTCTACAGCACACAACCCCACCTGCCTTACCTTTAAATAAATTTTATTTTATCTTTGCAGTGGGGTTATTTACACTTGTTTCCCTGATGGGGACAGTTCAAATCTTTGAGATGATTTAGTATATTGCAGATCATGAAATTTGGGGTCAGCTAAACATACCAAGGTTTAAATTTTAAATTCACTCTACCCTTTACTTATTAGCATGCAATTTTAGTCAAAATTACTTTGCTGCTGGGCCGGCCCGGCGGCGCACTGCTACAGTGCGCCGCTTGGGAGCGTGGTGGCGCTCCCGCCAAGGGTTCGGATCCCACATACAGACCGGCAGCTCACTGGCTGAGCAAGGTGGGGGTGTGACACCGAGGGTTGCGATCCCGTTGCCGGTCCCGGTCCAGTACGGGGGCAACACTGAGGGTTGCGATCCGTTGCCAGACATGAAAAAAGACAAAAAGAAAAAAAAAATTACTTTGCTGGTCTCAGTTTTATAATTTTTAATTTGGTGATGATTTTGATCATGATCAGCCTCATAAAACCAATGTGGCAAATTGACGTTTTAAGATCCCTGTTCTATCTATATACTCTTTTTAAGATACTGAACCCTGCCACGTAGTCTCTGCTGTTTCAAAAGCTATGTTTTGTACCACATGACTTGTTACTAAACTACTGCTACTCTCCCCAAAACACTCACACAGAGGCTCTACTGTTTGCACTAACTAGAGACCAGTGACCAGTAACACCGAATAGCCAGTGACAACTAATTAGTGACCTGACTCAAACTGAGGCACTGGAACCATAAATATCTCTCTTGATAATATATGTCAAGAGACTCAGAGAGAGGTGGCTGTTGATAGTGGTTTCTGAGCTGGAAGATCATGCAGCAGCAAAGGCCGGGGNGAGAGGTGGCTGTTGATAGTGGTTTCTGAGCTGGAAGATCATGCAGCAGCAAAGGCCGGGGACCATCCACGCTGGGCCATATTTATGATCAATAAGTATATAAATTTCACGGAGGGAAAAAGAAAAAGTAGCAGGTAAGCAACAGAAGCAGAGATGTGAGAGGCTATGCAGCTCCTAGGATTTGAATAAAATATCACTGGTTCCTGACTGTTCGGTTTCCTGTTGCAAAGAGATCTAAGTGTTCTTGGCTCTGCTCTGTGATGTGCCTAAGATTCCCTGTTGAATCCTTTCATGCAATTCCCCTTCGCTTAAACTAGGCTGAATGGATCTCTGTCAGCCACGATGAACTAAAGTATGTCGTGGTTCACACGCACACGCACGCGTACACGTGCACACACGCACACCTTAGTGGCTTACGATGACAAACATTTCTAGTTATCACTCATGCTACATGCCCAGCTCACATTATCTGAAGTAAAAGAAACGTTCCTTTTGAAACCTATGGATCATCAATTACTTGGCAACCACCATAAGCTGGTTCATGAAGCTACTGTGCAGAAGTCACACTTGGCACTTCTGGCCCCGTTTCACTGGTAAAGGAAGCACAGGGCCATACCTGAGCCCATCGGGACATCAGGACAGGGGTGTATACATTCAGGAGGAGGCACTGAAGACTGGTGAGTGCTAAAACAATCTATCACAAGATCTTTGTGTTAATTTGTTAGATTTTGTTTTTTCATAAAAATAGCACTAAGGAAGAGATGATGTCTAGAAAATGGCTGGCACATTAATAATATATCAGTGTGGCATTTCTCTTTGTGAAGGCCCTGCCGGTTGAAAACCCTTCTCAAAGTATTAGAATGTTTTTATTCATTCATTCTTCAGATGCAGAGAGTTCCTGCTATACACCAGCCAGGGTGCTCAATGCCAGAAATAAAATGAAGAACAGGATAGACACGAACCCTGCACACACGATGCACAGACGGTAATGGACGACGCAGGCCAGCAAACAGGCGAGGACGGTGCCTCGCGGGCCTCTGATAAGACAAGTGCTGAGTGCCTGAAAACGCAGGAGCTGCATCTAATTTAGGTCTGGGACATGCAGTAGCTGGAAGCAGAGGGACGAGAAGGAGCCAGCCAGGCAAAGGGCAAAAGGGAAGGGGAGCGTTACAGACAAAGGGGCCGGCAAAGCTGCAGACCCCGACAAGAAGGGGCCACCGAGCACTCGGGAACCGCAGAAGGGGAAGGGGCCGCCGCCTTAGCTGAGCCGCCGAGGGGGACTTCATCCCGACCATGAGGGGCCATTAAAGGATTTTAAGTCCAAGAGGAACTTGGTTAAATCTGTTTTAGAAATATCGCTGAAGGCAGAGTAGGTTTCTAGGGGCTCCAGCCTACTGTTTTAACCCTCACCTCCTACTCCCACACCTGTGCTATTAAACACAAAAGAACGGGCTCGTGTTTCAACCAAACTGCGCATTTCTCCATGTCTCGGTGCCACTGTTTTGCGTGCGGCATGCATGCACACACCCGGGTGCAGGGAAAAGGG
>NW_007734226.1:14650-40741 GCF_000696425.1 Galeopterus variegatus | reverse complement strand
GAATACCAATTGCAAAAAGAAAAAAGAAAAAAATCTGTGAAATAATGCAGTTGTGGAGCAAACTATATTAGTGTGGCATAATTTGCTTGTATCGTGTCAGTAGATATTATCAATAATCTCCTTGGCAAATAAGGTTTTCAAGTGGTACTCATCATATATTTCTCAGATGAATTGATTGATCTTTTTCTTCACTTATGTGAGTGATAACGTAAAACAAGAGCCTTTGGGAGACTTGTTCATCCTAACCCAGGAGCCATTTCTGAATACTGAACTAAGTCGATCTACACACACTGTTCTTTCCCAGTTTGGGCTGGGCTTTCCAATCTGAATTTGAAATTCAAAACGTCAAGCCTCATACTCCTGCAGCATCTCTGGGGGCATGACATGGCCTTTATAACTAAATGTTAAAACATAACTCGATGCCTGATAGTTGCAATTCCATTTTCCAATCCTTGATGCTGTCAATGGTACTGTGTAATGTGCTGTCAAGCCAGCTTGGTCAAACCCCGCAGAGATCAGCCTCCTTTCTGGATACTATTCTTGGAATAAAGAGCATCTCATAGCCACTTGCTCACCTCACAGCATACCAGCAATATCTAGGATTCATTTTACCTCTCTCCTTTAAGTCACCAGAGGAACCCCTTTAGAGAATCCAGAAAGGCAAGCCCCACAGAAGCAGCTAAAATTCAGTTTTTGTTTTCCCTATTGAGCAATTCATTTGTTTTCCAGGTGAGGCTACAGTGCAATGAAAACTAACCTGCATCTAGGTAGATGCAAGCATTTATCAAGGATGGCCTCCCAAAGTCCTCAATGACCTGTTTGGGTGTGAGCAGAAGTATAGCTAAGGTGTTCCAGGCTACAGGTACCTTAGAGAGTCAAGAGAAATAGTTATTATATTCATTATGTATAGACTTTGTATAAGAGATGTCCATGTAAAAATTAAAACCAAAATTATTATTCAGTTCAATGAACTATCTCACTAGGAAGATTATCAAAAAGCCACCTAATAAGGGCCTAGATAAAGACTGACAAAAATATCATTGCCAACAGATTAGTGAATAATAAATCCTAATGAAACCAAAACACAGAAGAAGCTTCTTTTGAAGGAAACAACACAAAGTGGGGAAAAAAGGTAGAAAAAAAATGCATATAATTCTGACCTGTCAGTAAAGCTTAAATAAATGTAGACATTTAGGGAAATAAAAATAAAATAATGAGGAATTTCCTCTTCTGGTAATGGAGGACCTTGTTGCAAACCAACTGTCCATCTGACGAAAAATTTTAAAACAGGATAATTTGTTGAAACTCTGTTTGAAGGCATTGTGGCATTACCATAGCAGCCAGGACCTGAAAGCTTGAGATTCCAGACAGAAGACTGCTGAGGCAAGTGTTTTTCCTTTCAAGGCATTTGTCGAGGATCCAGGCCAAAAAACAGAGAACCCAAGAAGAAATCAGCTGCTAAGAGGTTGGAAAATTTAGCAGAACTTTTGGCAGTCTAATGGAAATGGAGTAATAAATGTAAACTTTAGGGCTTACCAAGTTGGAGGGGTCCTGGTAAACACCCCAGACTGCTAGTGAAGACCCAGAAAGACTACATCATAGGAGTGAGAACAAACAAAACTAGACCTGGTGTCACAAAATCCTAAAATCCAAACCAGAAATAGTTATAACCTAAACTTTAATTGACTGTCGCAAGACAAAAGTAAATCTCCAGAGAATGGCAATCTGAGCCAGATCCTCAAAATATCTATACACTTTTTCATAATAATGTCTGGCATCTAGTCAAAAATTATTAGGTATGCAAGGAGGAAATAACAAATGACCGAATACAAGGTAAGAAAATATTCGCTAGAAGCAAGATTCTTAGGCGATCCAGGCATTGTTGTCAGGTATAAGACATAAAGAAACTGTTATTTATATGTCCAAGATACTAGAAGAATAGATAATTTCACCAGAAAATCGGAATCCATAAGAAGGCAAATGAAAGTTCTACATCTGATAAAAATTATAATTAACATTTAGAACTTAATAAATGGGTTTAAAATAGATTGGACATTAGAGATGGAGAATAAACTCAAGGTAGAACAGGAGAAGCACTATCTGATAAAAATTATAATTAACATTTAGAACTTAATAAATGGGTTTAAAATAGATTGGACATAAGAGATGGAGAATAAACTCAAGGTAGAACAGGAGAAGCACTAGGGGAAAAAAGGAAAAAATATAAGAGACACGGGACTCATGAAAATCTATTATATATGCAATTGGGGAAGAAAGGAGGGAGAAAAGAAACATGTCAACCAAAATTTTTACAAAACTGATTTTTAAAAAATCAGACCACCAAAGCAAAAAGCTTTCTACATCCCCATGCAGGTTAATTACAAAGAAAGGCACATTTAGCTGTACCATAGTGAACCTGCTGGAGTAAAAAGGAAAAATCTCCTAAGCAGCCCAAAACACCAGAAACAAAAACCTCTATCCTTTGAAGAAGCAACAATAAGAGGGAAAACAGAAGGCAACAAAAAGAGGTATTGAAAAGGATGCAGGGGTGGGGGAGAGAAACTGCCAACGCACCTCCAGTAAAAATATACACTGCTGCACGAGTGCAAAGAAAGATGTTTTCAACGACCAAAAACCAAAACCAAGGGATGTTTTTCACCAGTAGACTTGCCCTAAAAGAACTATCAAAAATAGTAATTTAGGCCAGAGGAAAATGCTCCCATGGGAACATGGAAATGCAGAAAAAATTACGAACTAGGAGAGTAAATCTGTGAATAAATATACGTTAATACTGATTGCGTGAAATCAGCCTTTTGAGTTAGAACATAAATGGACACAAAACATGACAAAAACGCTCAAAGGTAAGAAGAGTAAGTGGAATTGTGTTCTTAAGTCCCTGCATTGGGAACATGGAAATGCAGAAAAAATTACGAACTAGGAGAGTAAATCTGTGAATAAATATACATTAATACTGATTGCGTGAAATCAGCCTTTTGAGTTAGAAAATAAATGGACACAAAACATGACAAAAACGCTCAAAGGTAAGAAGAGTAAGTGGAATTGTGTTCTTAAGTCCCTGCACTGTCTGGAAAGTGGTGACTATTTCAGCTTATCCAGACTTTCATAAGCCGTGAGTCTATTTTATCATCTCTAGAATAACACAGAATGAACAATAAAAAATGTATAACTTGCAAACTAATAGATTGGGAAGGTTGAATAATTTTTTTTTTAAATACTAATTGATCAATAAAAGAAGCAAGAAGGAGAGGAAAAGGAATAGAATAGGGGAGATAAAAAGAAAATAAATATTAGGATGGTATATTTAAAACCAAATACATCAGAAATTACATTAAACTTAAATAAAATAAATATTCCAATTAAAAAACTAGATTACCAAACTGGATTTTAGAATATATTAAATTATATACTACCTATAAGAGATACACCTTACATTTTTTTTTTAAAAGATGCAAAAACCTTGTGACACTAACCAAAAATAACTAGAGCTGATCAGTAGTATTAAAAAGTAGACTTTAAAGCAAGGAACACTACTGTAGATAATGAAATCCAGGATAAAAGTAACAATTCACCCAGAGGATGGATTCTTTATGGAGATAGAATGGACTGAGCTCTGAGCTCCTGTCAAGCCGTTCCAAGAATTACTTGCAAAGTTATAATTTATTAAACAATTGTTTCTATAATTATCAGTTTATGATTTGTCTCCCTAGTCATATTATAAACTCAGTAAGGGTAGAAATTCTATTCACTATTGTACTCATGTACCCAAGATCTAGCAAAAGACCAAGCACAGAGGAGGAACTCAACACATAATTTTTAATTAAATAAATGGGAAGATGTTTAGGTGATAAATATGCTGACTATTCTAATTCGATAATTATATAATATATGTATGTATTCAAACAACAAACTGTACCTCATAAACAAGTACAATGAAAAAAATAAAATTTGTTAAAAATTAAAAACTAAAAAACTAAATGGGAATCTGAAAATAAATAAATAAATGGGATAGACTGATGGACTGATGGTAGGTCCGGGCTTCAGAAAAGCAGTATATTTTGTTTATATGATAAATAAGATTTTACTATTTCTGGAAAACAATTTCATAACTTGCAGTTTTTAACAACTCTAGTAATAGATTTTAATTATGTAGTGAGGAAATACTGGGGTCATCTGAGTTACAAAAATAAAACAATAGGTTATAATATAATAGGTTGTAATTATAATACCTTTACTTAATGAGAACAGCATGTTAGAAACTTTCTCAAACCTGATCACACTTGCCCCCTCACCCTCCACTGACCTCGCGTGCGACTAGTTCTGTGTATACACCTTTTTAGGATCTTCACGAGAAGACAGGTTGTTAGAAAGGCAGGCTTGGACATTCCTGGGTCCTTTAGCCAAATGTCATCAATTTCTCACAATTTCCTGTAGTGGTAACTTTAGCTAAACTTATTGGTCCTATTTTTTTATTACTTTTTTCCCTGACAGCTGCTTCCATCTTATTTTTTTATTATTTGGACCTTAGGTATTTAGACAAGAACGTAGCCAAACACAAATGCTATATAGCATTATGACTGTCTATCAGGGGGACTCACAGCCTCCTAATTCAGTCATTTCCTGTGGTTTTATTTCTGATCGTGTTCCGCATTACCTCTTCTTAATCTATCACATTCACCGTTCATGTCCCCAAACCAAGTTGTTATGAAGAAAGAAAATCAAGAGATTCTTTAACAAAATCTTTCTAGATAACGCTGTGTTTTGTAGAACATTGAAATCTTTAAGCATCTGCTCAGTTTTGGCTCTTGCACAGAAAACTACCTGCTTTATAGTCATAAATACACTGCACCTTCCCGCAGACCTATAATTGAGTTAGTTTGGTTGCCCTGGCAACCAACACGATTAATTAGAATACTTAAGCATGGAAAGTTTATAGATGCAGAAAATATTTCATGTATAAATAGTGCAATCTGTTTATGCTCAAAGGAATTTCCCCCCTCAGTTGAGAAATGGGTTTTTTTTTTTCATTTTGTGTGGATTAATCACATTTTCTTTTCAAAATATCTGTAAGTAATATTCAAGGATTAATGTTGATTGATCCCTTTCAGCAAAATATACCAGACTCTCTCTGGGTAGTGTCTGGACCTAGTCCTGGGCTCCTGCTGGGACAGGCTTGATTGTCCCCACACTGTATTTAGTGGCAAAGCTGACGAAAGAATCCTCTGGGTCCCAAAGAAATTACTGTTCTTCTCCTAAATTAGCTCATGGTACAAACAATTGTATGTAAGAAATGTAAGAATATATGTGTGAAAACCGATTTTTCCCTATGGTAAATTGCACAAAACCAAAAGGAGCTCATCAATCAGTTAAAATATATATATATATATATATTTTTATATATATCCTCCGGGCAATTAATATGTGTTCACATTAGAAAAGGAGGTACGGGTGCTATTGTTTATTGAATGTTTACTTGATAATTCAGTCATTTATTTCAGCATTTCACATATGCGATTTCATATCACCTTCACAATATTTCCGTAAGATTGGTGCTATGAACCTCCATTTAGAGATACACAAGCTGAGACCTTGGTAAGTTAAGCAAATCATTCAGATCCACTGTGTGGAGTCGGAACTCAGGAAGGTTTACCTAAACCCAAGCCTCGGTGTTTACACACTGCCTGGCCTGTCACCGAGTTCCCTCTAAAGTGGCCATGGAAAAAGGAACAGGAAAGATTCTGACTTCAGGTCAAAACAGGACACCTTGAGTCTCTTGGTTTGCACGGAATCCATCTCCACCCTTCCTCTGAAACAGGTGAAATGGGGTATACGACATGTAATATGTCAAAAATGCCTTTTACCAAGGCACACTTGGCCCCCACCTTACTCTTTCAGCCAGGTATAACTGAATTTTAAGTTGAGTCTCAGGAAATAATTTTCAGCACTATGGGTAAGTTTTGTGCACCCACACTACGGAAGAGAGTGTAAGAGGCAGTGAACCTGTGTTGGAGTTCTTTCACTAACCAGCTGTTCATTCACCACAAGTGTGTTTCCTCAGTGCTAAAACAGGTGACATCACAAATGACCACTTAGAAGTTTAGAGCAGGTCAAGGCTTCTAGGTATTACTCTTAGAGATAACAATATGGACACCTCTCCATTCGGTCTGTTTAGAAAAAGCCATCTAAGCCTGTCCCATTCCCTTCCGAGGGACATGTACAGTATTAAATCCAGAAATTAACCTTCCTCCTCTCTTGGCTAAGTGATTACAGTCCTGGGAAATCATGGAGATTTTTAGCTATTGTCTGAATAATTTACATGTTGGAACTAGTACAAAGATCCCAGAAACAGTTAACCAACTGTCCTGTTTATGTTCACTTACCAATTTCTCCATTCTCTTCTTGTGTTAATAATAACTTTTCTATTTATCACACAAATATATCTAGCTTAAGAAAATCTCGTTCAATTTTATTAAATTCCAATATGTGTTGTCCTGAGATCTCGATTTAAGCAGGATTTAGTATGTTAACTAGTTTTTACCAGAAACTTGGCAGAACTTATCTATGTTAGTTTCAGTTGTAAAATACATTTCCTGCTATCATCTTTTAAATTTAGGAAATGCATTTATAACATTTTAGATAATAATTTAACTGTACCGACATTGTTGGTATTTCTTAGTCCTGACATTTGATTACTTTTCTAATTTAGATAAATGCTCAATTTTAGGGTTATCATCTAAATTGACTTTTGGTAAAAACAGAAACATCCGAAGGTTATCTTCATTAAATATGACTTGCCAATGCCCGGACTATGTACACAGTACAGACTATCTAGCTTGTTTTCTTTTTCTTGTTTTTCTCCCTCCCTCCCTCCCTTGCTTTGCCTCCTTCCTTCTTCCTTCCTTCCTTCTATAGAAGAGAACTGTGAGAGTAAACGAATACTCTCTGTTCTTCCCTGCACCTCACACTCCCCTGCTCTGTCCTCCTCCACACAGAAATACAGCTCAGCCGACGAATTTAAGTAGCAACCATGGCAATTCAGGCCGTGTGGCTGGAAAGGCCCCGAGGCAATGGCAAAGCATTTCTGAAGAGTAGACTCGGAGTTGGAGGTGAGGCACTTAATAAAATTGTCTCAGGAGCTTCTAACGTCAACTTCATGTTCCTAGATCTCTTGAGAGATCATTAGAAACCTCACTCAATGGGAGAGTCAAAATAGTTCTGAACATTTTCTATCGATTCAAAGACTATATGGAGGGCCCATCTTACTCAGATCTAAATTTTAGTACCTAGCATGGGCCTGGAAGACATTAAGAGTTTAATAGATGTTTGTTGGTTTGAAATTCAACATTTTTAAATGCACTAAACATGTTTATTTATGGGAAATTTAGAAGCATATTTGAGGAATTAATCAGTTGAATTAACGTAGCCAATATGTTTTTGCTCAACTCTATGGGATTTACTTTGTTGCAACAAACTCGACTTATACAAAAGTTAAGTATTTTGCTATTTGAAAGTTTAAGATCAAGTTCATGAATTAATAAAATGGTGCTGAAAAAAAATTCAAGCAATTGCAAACACCAATTCTCATTTTTTCCTGTGGTTTATGCAGCAACAACTGTGTCTAAGATGATGGCATCAGGTAAAGTGTAGAGGTAAAATGTTCATTTTCTGTGGTGTCAATCTCAGAAATTATGGACATCCCCAGATTATAGCTTTCTGCACTAACTCATTTCCTCAAAAGTCTAAAATATATTTTTTAAACTGCAAAAATAAAAGCTCTATGAAAAGTTTAACAAATTATGCATTACTTTCTACGTTGGGATGCTAACAAAATGTTTATTCACTATTTTCTGTTATACGCCTTTTTTAACTTTTAAAAGAAGCCCCCTAGTTCTTCAAGCCTATGCTTTGGAAACCATATTTTCATCTTATCTATGCATTTTGATTTTTCATAGATATGTGATTACATCACCTTCTGCCTTGGCTATCAATACTTAAGACTCTTCATTTATCCCCTTCACATGGCAGCCCTCAAGCCTATAATCTTTCAAGGGTTTTAGATTTTCTTGCCAAATTTTCTTTATATCATGAATCTATAGGCTTTGACGCCAGAAAAGGGACTATATTTGGCCTGTATTTTGAGGAGTTAATCCCATAGAAGTGCTTGTCAGCAGACCCAACTAATGCCCAAAGCAGGCTCCAAATAGATAAATATTGGTGCTGATGATCTAAATGGTCTATCTCAGGAGCAGCAGGATTCACCAAACAGCAGCAATCCTTTTTTTACCAAATAGGTGGCAGAACTGTGGCTCTAGTTGCAACTCAAGTTCTCCTGGCCCAACAGCATCTAAATGCATAATCGCATGACATGTATCCTCTCTGATATGTTCAGGTTTCTTCCCAGTGGTTTCCAAAGTGGTACCTCACATGCACCCAAAGATCAATCATTTGGCTGCGAGCACCACGTGACATACCCTCTTCTCCCTCTTCTGCTTTGGCTCCTACCTATCACATCCCATGAAGTCCCCCCTCCTCCACTCCTGTGGTGATGATCACAAAAACCTCATAAGGTTAGACAGGGGCTCCATCTCTGATGGGCCATCGCAAACCTGTCATTTCTCAGGGCTCCAAAACAGAACCAAGCTCTGTGCAGAAGCAAAGAGAACATCTAACTCTGAGTCACATTTTGTCACCTGCCAAAGCAATTTTGTTTAAGAATAGAGACCCAAACATTTTCTCATAAATAGTTTTATAATTTAACAGACCTCCTCTTTTAATCATAGAGCTCCCACCCGGTTCAGTGGACCTGAAGGAGAACTGGAGTTGGGCTTTCATTTCCCTCCTCATCCGCAGCTTACATTAATAAGCCTCTCCCAAAAGGACATGTCCTCCCCCAATAACAATTTATGGTCTCTCCTTTATGATCAGCATCCTTAAACATCACTGTTTTAACAAAGAGTCTTTGTTTAGGGGAACTTTTTAATAAATGAGTGTTTCGTTATGCAGACAATAAAAATCTAAGCCTCTGTAATTGAAGAAACAGAGCACTCTTGCAGCTTCTAAATGACAAATTTTCAGTGTCTACTCATGAACTCAAGAAAAAAATCGGAGTGCAGAACAGGATCACCTTGTTACACAGAGTTCTTTGAATGAGACTGGGCCCCCAGCTGAGCTGAAGCTACTGTGAGTAGGATCTACCTGTTGCAGAGAGAGAAGAAGACTCAGGTCACAGAACTGGGCCAGGCTCCAGCCATGCAAGGGAGCCAGTGTGTAAGCCAGAAGCCAGGACAGAAATGCAGGCACGGGGACTGGATTCCCTCTGTGGCGAGTGGAGGGAAGAGACACACCTAGAAACGCTGTAGCCAGACAGCAGATGAATCAGACCTCCTTGTAATCGGACCCCTTCGTAAGTGCTGTCTCAGCACTTATTGACATGTGCTCGAGACAACAGATTTCTGATGCTCCTCGCTGACAGCTGCTCCTCAGGCAAGGATTGTCACTCCAGCTGTGTCATATCTTCCTTGACATACAGCAACCAGAACAGAACTCATTAACACAGGTGAAGAAAAGCCCTCCCCACGCCCGGATAGTTTGGTATAAAGATGGCAGCATATGCTTTTTGGTTCTTAGCATCACTCAGGGATAGATTGAGCCTGCAGGGCTGTGATTAATGCTTCTATTCCAAAGTCATTGATTTTGTAACATCTCAGAGTGACCGTCAGCTGGGGGTCTGATACTGCTTTGGAGAGATTACAAGATATTGATTAGAATTTCAATGTTAATAATATGAAAAATAGTAATCGAAGTTACCCTTTGTTGGGCCCCCACTTTGTGCTGGTCAGTGCTTGGTGCTTTGGGGAGTAGGAGGAGCGTGGGGCAGAGAACAGCAAGACCACGCAGCGGCCGTGCCTTCTCGTGGGAAGGGGTTTCCTCTTCAGTTCACCTGCTGTGAGCATCCCTACAACCCGATTCACCCTCCCGCCTGTCATGGGGGTCTGGACACCTCATGCCTAACGAATAATGACTAACTTGCAAAGATGCTATAACACAGAGCAGCTTTCTTGATGCAATAACCCTGAGAAGCACGTAAGATAACATTTTTCATGCGCCCACCCACCACACACACAGTTCTTGATACCAACAGACCATTACTTTTTAAAATCTCTCTCCTTTTTAAAGTATCATCTTTGAAAGTCAAAAATAAACTGTTTGGTTGCAGGTTTCTGTGCTTCGTGCTTTGGTTTTGCTCCCCACGTGCTTGCTCAGTCCGCCCTGCAAGCTGTGGAGCTGCAAAGCGCCTGGGATGGTCAGACCTCAGGGGCACAGCCTCGGAGGAGCTGCCCCGTTTCTGTCTGCCTGCTTTCGGTGGTGTGTGTTTGCATTATTTGGCTTAAATCACCCAAGTATCTCTGCATCAGCTCCCATTTTTGGTTACTGTTGCTATGTTTGTTCATCATGGCTGTTATCAAAGCACAGAGCATAAATACATTACTTAGTAAAGACTTTCTAAACCTGACACAACACATTGTTCAGCTGCCCAGAAACAGATACTTGCCCCCTCAAAGCTTTCACCATCCATACTGAATGTAAGTAAGGTTCCAGTGCACTGTTGTACAGAGATAGGGAGCGGAGTGGCAAGGTCACATAACTATTTGGTCCCAGCCCCCACCAACACGTAATCAGTTGGGTCATTCCCAACTGGTTAGTCTCCCTGCAGACACCTGGGATGATGGGAGACTGAATTACTGCCCACACCCACAGCCACAGCAGGTGGTGACTCAGTAGCACTGCAGAGAGAAAAAGCGACTTGAGACTTACCCACACTACGAATTGGCACACCTTTCCACTAGGCCACTCTGGGTCACCTGCACACGTATAGACACAGCCCCTGTGCACATATGTCTAAGTATTTAGTCTCTCTCTCTCTCTCTCTCTGTCTCTCTCTGTCTCTCTCTCTCTTTCTCTCTCTGTCTCTCTCTCTCTGTCTCTCTCTCTCTGTCTCTCTCTGTCTCTCTCTCTGTCCCTCTCTCTCTCTCTCTCACACACACACACACACACACACACACACGATAGAGTCTGCTGTTTGTGGGTAACATAGTCTTAAGACAACAGATTAGAGAGATATATTTCATGCCTGAAATCTGACAGATCTCCCTGCAGCTTACACCTTGAAAAGATGCTTTTAAAAGATTTTATAGGCCACACAGCGTTGTTTGGTGTGAAGCAGGTGGCAGGAAGCAGGTCCTGCCCAGTGTCCCGTCCACTGACTAAACTGAACAGGCATTAAGCCTCTGAACATCTGTCAACAGGGAGAAAACTGAAACACAGCAACCATCAACTCTCCAGCCCAAAGCAGTGAACAGAATGGTAATCTTCCTGTAACCACTTAAGGGGAAATCTTACATTACAGTTTGTTCGTGGTGCTTAATGCTGCTGCACGTGAGATATGCCACAATTTGATTTAGCTATTTTACACCACTTCAGTATAAATTGCACTGGATTCTTGACATTCGTTAGCACACACAGATCCATTTATCTCTGTCTCTTTTTTGCTTCAGGAACCAACCTTGCATTGCAAAAAAATGTACACAGAGCCCATAAAAACCCAGTGATAGAGTGATAGATCTTCTTTAAACACTGGAGCATTACAGGATTTTATGAAGCAGTAAAACTTTCTCCAGGCATGAGAAGTGTAGGCTGACAGAGACCATTTTATTTATAAGGCATTAAAGTATAAGTGCCACATTGGACAAGCATAATAGAAGAGAAAAATAATAATAATTTCAGGAAAGACAGCCAACTCCTTAAGTAAAAAGGATCAGACCAGGAGATACCTAATGATCTTCAAGAAACTTGAGAAGGGCTGAGTTTTCAATACAGCACCTGAGTTTTCAATCAGGAATATTTGCTGCCACCTTGTCCTCCATGTCATTGCAAAAAGTAGCATAAAATTGAAGTAATTCCAAAAAGACTTTTCTGAAGTGAATAGTTTGAACACTAAGAAAAAGAGAGAGGATCCTCTTTTCTCTTCGCATGGTACCTCGTTTCTTCCATCACTCTGGAAACTACGTATGCAGTGTTATTTCCCACAGATATTTAGGGAGCACCTACTGTATACGAAGCAAGGCACTGTAAGCTGGGGAAGTCAGAGCCAGGCCCCTGGCCTCGGGGATCAGACCTTTGCGCTATACCAGAAATGAAACCAAATAAACAAGATAATTACAGATTGGCCGTAATGGCTGTACAAGAAATAAATGAGGACGATATGATGTACTGGCGAGAGGGAAAATGGGGCAGAAAACATTAGATTATGTGATCTGAGAAATTTAAGAAGTCACTGTGAGGTGGACTTTACTGAACACGCTCATTCCTTAGTCGCAAAAGATCACATTTCCGGTAGGAACATCAGAGTCTTTAATTCATTCCACTTCTCTGTCTTTAGACAGCGTGGCTCATAAACTATTCCAGTTAGAGGGAGGACTGTCCTATTTTAAAGAAAGTGGATTCCAAATATTGCTTTTATAGCATTGAGGGTTCTCATCTTTAGTCATGACGTTTCTACATTGGTCCAACTTCCTGCGTTGCTTAATTTAGCATCTATCCTCTTTCCAGTTTTACTAGAGAACCTAAAACCTGTTTTTATCTTACCAGGAAGCCACCTTTTTTTTTTCTTTCTTTCAGACAACTATGCGTATTTTCTTTATTTAACCTTTGAACATAGATATTATTTTCCATGCTTTGATTTTTCTAAAGTGATCTTTTCTGGGACATCTCAAATATTCTATCTTGCCATTTGTATAAAGTAAGGGCATGTCGTTCTTTATCCAAACTCGGCATGTGAGGAACAGCAGCCCAGAGCTGGAGCTCACCGCCTGCCTCCTCCACAGGTGCGCTCATACCCCAGACTGCCTGTGTCACAGCCTCCCCCATGCTCCATTTCACCTGCGTGCCTTACTTCACCTGACACCAACAGACTCGAGTATGTGCTGGGGATGTGGCTCCTTAAAACTGGCTTTATCATTTTATTTCACTGCTCAGAGATGCCCAGTTGCTCCCCATTGCCTAAAATACCATACTCCCCTGATGCCCAAACAGCCCCGAGGATACTGCTCACTCTAGAAGCTTCTCAGGCTGGGTCTCCACACAGACTGCTCATTTCTCTCACTCTCTCTTATCCTTTCTCTCTCTACCTTTCCCCTTCCACAAAGCCAGTCTTGTTTGTTTTAGACCATATTGGTCTCCTTTTGTTTCTGAAATACTATTGTGATTATTATCCAAATTTCTCTTTTAGCACATTTCATATATAATTACATAAATTCTGCTATATACCTGGGGATTGAAGACCCAGACAATGTACAAACACCATCCATACTGAATGTAAGTAACTATACTGAAATGCACTAAAATACAAGTTTGGATAATAATATATAAACATACTGAATATACTATACTATGCATTATACATTAGATGTTGCATATTATGTATTCCTATTATTCTCCTCAATATGTTTCTTAGCATATAATAGATATTCACCAAATCCCTATGGAATGACAAAGATCTTCAGTTTTGAAAACTTTGTTGGGTTGGGTTTAAACAAATTGGGTATAATTGTTTCACAGAAGATTTTTTCCTGCTGGAAGATTATCAGCTCGTAATTTGTAAAGGTTATATAAGAAAAACATATTTGGTCATATTTTTATTAGAAAGGATATTACATAATATCTGCACATTCTAAAAAATTCCAGGAAGTATGGTACCAGACTCACAGCCTAATATGACTATAAAACTCGTTTCATAAATGTTGGTGTAGGGTAGCCAGAGGTCACCAAATTAAGTATACAGCTTTCACCTGTCCTAGACTCTGGCTGTACATTTAAAAGTGACTCATCTTCTTTTTTTTTTTTTTTTTCCTTTTTTGTCTTTCTTCGTGACCGGCAACGGATCACAACCCTCAGTGTCGCGCCCGCACCTTGCTCAGCCAGTGAGCGGGAACCGGTCTGTATGTGGGATCTGAACCCTCGGCGGGAGCGCAGCCGCGCTCCCAAGCGGTGCACTGTAGCAGTGCGCCACCGGGCCGGCCCCAAAAGTGACTCATCTTCTGATGAGACCAGCACATGAGTCAGGATATTCCTGGTCAGTGCAATTGTGACATCTGCCCAAGATGAGCCCAACTCCATCCCAAACAGCACCGGCTCATGGAGAACAACATTACCATGGCTCCAGCACAAACCCTTCTTTTTCGAGCACTTTTGCTGATCCCCATATCATTTGGCCATTGTATTCATCATCCTGTAGTCAAACACACCAGGGAATTCTAAATGGTGTGTAAAGTGAACATCTGTCCACTGCTGGATGGGCACATCTGCACCCATTAATTTTTCATCATTTTCCCAAATTGGGGGTCAGCTGTGCACAATGTGCTCATGTCCAGGCACCCTTCTCCCATGGATTTTATGCTTCGGAAGCAGATCTTGCAATTACAGGAAAATGGGGTAGCTCCAGCAGGGAACATGGAGAGTTGCGGAGAGACCACCTCTCACCCTCATGCTCGGGTTGAATCCTAAAACAGGATGAAAATAAGCAATCGGCTTGCTGCTTATTAAACATGGAATGATCATGTTTATTATTTCCTGTATGCTTGTTTAGAATAAAATAAGCATGATTTACTTGCTTGGGAGCTCCCTGTTTTGTGTTCTGTTCCTAAATGTAATGGCCCATAACATTATCTTATTTTTCTTCCACCTTCTGTCAGAACAGCTTACCAACTATTATCTCTTTTTCCTCTATGTATTTCTCAGCCTTTTATGTTTTACTTCATCTTTTATCTTTTTATTCCAAAAGAGCAAGGCAATGATCTGGTGCTGCCTGGCACCTTCTCTTAAACTCTCCGTTTGCTCAGGTTGTCTGGTCCTTTCTCTTTTATTCTGTCATACTGGGATGGGTACAAGGTAGGGAAACAATTTGCAGCAAGACAGATCATCATGACCTTTACACAAGGCTGGCAGGGATTAAAGTCTGTGATGCACTAACAAACTTTTGCAGTGAGGAGGGGAGAGCCCTCATGCAAATATTACCATCGTATTCTATAGAAACAAACTATTCTAAGAAACATTGCCTTGGTTAATTACCAATTTCATGGTGTGTTAAATATCTAAAAATAACTATTGATTGTCCTTCTTTGCAGAGTTGAAATCACAGCAGGAAGGCCACAAAGAGAGAAGATGTTTTTAAAACTTGGATGATTTCCCAGGATTTTTTTTCTTTTCTTTTTTTTTTTAGGCTTCACATTTTCCAAAAATACAAGGTAGCTTTAGAGATTTCCCAAGCTGTCATAAGGTTTGGACAGAGTACGTAGGCATGTTCATTGCCCCTAGGAAACAAGCTTATCTGTTTTTCTTCCCAGCTTTGCAGTCCACATAAGCATTTTGCTAATGGCAGGTCATCTGTTCCAAATTCACAATCGCTATCAGCATAGACCTCATTGTCAAGGGTAAGAAAATGTGTTTTTGCAAGCCTGGTTTTCTTGAAGTTTCACCTTTGTTAGAAACCATAGCCATTAGTGCTTTGGGGAATGTATTCCATCCAACAGCCATTCTTCCTTCAATACAATTTCCTGGCTCTATTCCAGGTTTTTCTAAACCACTGCCAACAGCAGGCACTAGGAATCGTGGTAATTTTCCAGTGGACATAGTCAGCCCAAGGCTCTTCTTTTTTATTAAAATACAGGAGTTTGACATCCTGGCTTCAATTGAAGTATTTGAGAACCTGCTCTCTTTACTCTTTATTGATCAACCAGTACAGCTTTCTGTTGTTTCTGAGCAGGTAACTTTGATCCAGGTGTTATAGGGTGCAAAAGCAAAAATAACTATGGCATTTCAGATATGGATGGCACTCTGCACTTTACAAAACATTTTCTTAGATGTCATGTTTTTCTTCCAACTACATATTAGATACAGTAACAATCTATTTTGAGAGACAGAATTTATACATGTTCACTTTTTTTTTTAGTTGAGAAGAGAGCTAATACCTAATATTGTACCAGGAACTGTGCTAAATTTTTACATATGTTATCTCATTTAATCCTCACGACAACCTTGTGAGATAGATTTTTCTGCCAAAATCAGCCTCAGAGAAATGAAATAACTTGTACGAAGTCACATATTTGAAACCAGCTCTCAGATAACACAAAAGCAGATTCTATTTGGTGGGTCCTGACCAATGCTGAGTAACAAATACTTCTGCACGTAAGTGATTTCTCTTGTCTTTGGTCTCATAAGCACTGATTCCCAGCAGCAGACACTGTCCAGCTGAGGAATGAACTGTTTCTTCTCTCCCTACTAACTAACTCAGGAAGGAATTACATGGCTTACAAAGTGCGTTTAACTCATCCTGGTATAAAATGATGTTTAACTCATCCTGCTACAAATAAAAGTAGCTTCCCCCATTGCCAGAAAATAAGCACACACTTACACTGCCAGTGGGACTCTAGATATTAAAATCTACTTGAAGGGCAGTTTTACAATATGTGCCCAAAGCCCTAAAAAGTTCATACCATTTTCCCCAGGTATATCATCTCCAGGAATATACTAGAAGGAGTAGAGTGCTGTAAAAATTGATTTATTAACTCAGTTAGTCATCACATATCAAAGCATTGTTTCGTACCAAATCGTAGATTTTTAAAATTATTTTTTGAGGTATCACTTATGTACACCAAATAACACATAGTTAAAGTATGCAACTCAATAAATTTTGATTTTTTTCACCCATAGACAATCAGAAAAATCAATATACTGGACATTTCTATCACCTCCAGTTTTCTCAAAGCCCTTTGCAATTCATCCTTTCCTCCACCACAGACCACAGGCAACCACTATCACCACTGCAGACCACTTTGGAGTCTAGAGAATTTTATAAAAATGGAACCATACAGAACAGGTTATTTTGCATCTGGATTCTCTACATCTGCAACTTTGAGATTTATCCATGTGGTATGCATCTGTAGTTTGTCCCTTGTCATTGCTGAGTAGTATTGTAAGGACATACCAGATGGTGTTTATTCATTCACCTGCTGATGAACATATGGGTCATTTTTTGTTTGTGGTATTGAAAATGAAGCTTCTATTAATATTCATATGTAAGATTTTGTACAGACAAGTGTTTCCTTTCGATTTGGTAAATAAGCAGTAGAATGGTGTTGAGAAAATATAGAAAAAAAATGGTCAGGGCCCCTCGGATGTTCGGGGTCTTGCTGAGCATCTGAGGTGAGTATGCACATGTGCACGGGTGTTCCTTGTTATTGTCTAATGGGATTTCTTGTCTGCATCCGGATATTTTTTGGATTATGGACTTGAGTCTAAAGGACTAACAGTGCAGATGCATGAAGCTTCGAGAGGACGCTCCGGGAAGCCATAATAAGTCGACCGTTCCTAGTTCTGAATAAAGCCTATTATTTCTTCACCCACGGCTCCCAGGACCTCTTCCTATTACCTAGCTCATAGACCTGCATGTGGAGGGTTTGTGACCCAGTCTGGACAATGGGCTTGAGGGGGTCTGTGAGCCCTAGCCCTAGCTCTACAAATGGCTATACCATGTGGTAGTTGTATGTTTAACTCACTAAGTGAAAAATTTTTAACTAACTGAATAAACAACAATGATTAAATAAATCAAAGATGCTGTCTCCAAATGGAACAGTATGCAATAATTTATAATTTAAAAATTATGATTATGAGGAATGTCATGAACATGAGATAATGTTCATAATAAATTGAGAAATTTTTTTAAGAAAACAGGTTCCCAAACAATGTGTATTATCTTTACAAAAAAGACTTGAAGTATATACAATAATGTAAGCAATGTTTACTTCTGAAGGCAATTTTCATTTTTTCCGGCTGCTTTTTCTTACAAAATCTGCTGAAACAGAAATTTATTATCAGGAAAAAAAAGTAGCACTAAACAAGTATATACGCTATATATACATATACACACACACACACACACACACACACACACACACACACACACACATATATATATACACACACATGTATATGTATGTATGTATTACATATATTTTTTAAGTCTTCCCAAAGGCACACCTAGAGTCCAAAGAAAGGAGTTTTGCAGGATGGGAAAGCTGGGAGGAGATGGTACAGTCAGAATACGTGTCTAAAATAGTACCTGAGTTGCTTTGCTTCTAGCCAGAACAGAGATGACCAACAGCTAATAGAAATATAAATAATAGGCCTTAACTTCTCTCTGGAGCAAGACTTGGAATGAATAAATATATAAATTCTTAAATTTGTCTGCCATTTTACTGTCGACAAAGAGCTTTTCACATATATTTGATATAGGAGATGCTCAGTTTCCCTGGGCTTGAGTTTCAGGACATGCTTCTGGGTTTCCAGTCACTCCCTGATGCCTCAGGCCCCCTCCTCTGAGCTCTCCCCTGGAGGAAAGTTAGTGTTTCCAGCTAGACTTATTTTTAGCACCAACATGGGGGAAATGAGACCACAAGGGTTTGGCTTATGCTATCCAGTGGCTGGGCATGGTCAGTAGAGAGCACAGAACATTCTTGAAAATGCCTGGTGCATGTGGTAGGGTCTGACCAATGAACATGCTCCAAGAAGTGACCGACGGAGCATGTGCAAGACTAAATGTTATATAACTGGGAGCCACCCCCTTAATTAAATATTCATTAGCTAGAGGAACTATAAAAGCTGAATCCCAGTCCAAGGACGGGTTGTTGCTCAGTTTCCTAGAGGCAGCTGCCCTACCACCACTGAGGTGTGTGTGCTTTACCTTGTACCAGACTTACTTTCAGCAGGCGGCTGCTCGTTCTCATGACCCAGCCTGCACTTTGCACTGAACTTTAAATATGATTTTCTTGGGCCGAGCCGTGGCGCACTCGGGAGAGTGCGGCGCTGGGAGCGCTGCTCCTGCCGCAGGTTCGGATCCTATATAGGGATGACCAGTGCGCTCACAGCGCTCACTGGCTGAGCGTGGTGCGGCCGGTCTCAAAAAGGACAAATAAATAAATAAATAAATATGATTTTCTTGCTTTTGTTAGACTTGATGTCTGTACTGAACTTACTCTTGTGTTAAACTTGGTGTGGGCCCTGCCCAGTCCCTGGAGCTATGCCACACTCTCTATGGAACCTGCATTTCTTACCTGTTATAATAAACTTGTGCTCACTCTCTACGGTGACTCTGCCCCTGCATTCTTTCCTGGTGGAGTCAAGAACCTGGTAAGGGCCAGCCCGGTGGCACACTAGGTAGTGTGGCGCTTGGGAGCGCGGCAGCGCTCCCGCCGAGGGTTCGGATCCCATATAGAGACCGGTCCACTCACTGGTTGAGCGCGGTGCAGGCGCGAGAGGATTGCGACACCGAGGGTTGCGATCCCGTTGCCGGTCACGGTACAGGCGCAACACTGAGGGTTGCGATCCCGTTACCAGTCACGAAAAAAAAGACAAAAAGAAAAAAAAAAAAAAGAACCTGGTAAGAGGATGGGTGGGTTGAGGCCGACTATCAGGCCCCCTGGACCCTTCCTCTGGCATCATGTTGACTCTGGTTAATCCTTACTACCATCCTACAAGTGGTTCTGCAGGATTATATTGCTAGAGTAAAACTGTAAATTGTGAGTTTAAAAGGTGCTGGCTGATAAAACTACCTCATCAAGTGTTTTATTTAAAAGCATAAACCTTTTAAGAAAATCACTTTATCACAGGCTTACTTTGCACATCCCACATGTACAGGTGCTTGAGGAGAAAAGCCATTATGATCTATGCTAGTGAAGGGATTATTCTGAGATATCTTTCTGTTATTGTGAGCAATCAGAGATATTAGCAAGACTCTAGTTTCTGGGTCTCTCTCTGTCTATAAGTTTAAGCACACAAGTAGACCCATTATCATAATAAGATAAAGAATGTACTGTTTATGAGTTTGTTTGGTTTTTTTTGACTGGTAAGGGGATCGCAACCCTTGGTACAGTGTGGTCTGCACCACGCTCAGCCAGTGAGCACATCGGCCATCCCTATATAGGATCCAAACCCACTGCCTCGGCGCCACCAGCACCACACTCTGCCAAGTGAGCCATGGGGCTGGCCCTGCTTATGAATTTTTTAATAAAATATGATATTCATATTTTTATATGAATATCATATTTTATTTATCCATTCATACATCCTCTTTTCCTTAAACTTGTCATCTTGTGCTCTTTTCCCATCTCCAGTAATATTTTCCTCAATAGATAATGAGTGACCCCAACTACAAAACCTAAGGTAGGTGAATCCAGGTTAGCGCCACAAACGCTTGGTGATATTTAGTAGATCCTATAATGAATGTTCTCTCAGGCTCTGTTCTGACCTTCTTTAGGGAGAGGCTCAGTCACTGACTTTCCATTAGAAATCTGCAGACTAACCAAGGATATGGAACACACACACATGAAGCCATGCCGAAACAAAGCAAACTCACATTTCTTCTTCCAAAACTTCTAATCCCTTATTTCTTCCACCTCCTTGTTTCTATTGCATTTACACAATTTATTTCACTTTATTCAAACATATCATGATTTTATACAAATTTTTTCTAAACCAAATTATCAGTTGTCTCTTATTTCCCATCTTATTCACCTCTGCAATGTTTGCAGAGCCCAGCAGCTTTGTACCTAGTAGTTTTCAATGTATTAGTACAATTGAACTTGTTTCATTGATTTACATCTGTCTTATAAGATACTATCAGGTTAATACACCAAACGAACCGCTTTTGTCATACTTTTCTGACAAGAGGATCTTCATGAACTCCTATTGTCACCTAATGTCAGTCTCTTTAGTGTCAGCTCAATATAGACAGTGAACTTTCTGTTTGTTCTATGGTTTTCGTCTATGTTGCCCCAAAATATCCTTACCTGCTCATGACCCTCCACCCCCTCAATGCCCAACCCCTGGCAACCACTCATCTACCCTCTGTTTCTGTGGATTTGCCTATTCTGGACAATGTAAACAAACAGAATTATATAATAGGTGGCATATTGAGTCTGGTTTCTTTCACCTGGTATAATGATTTCAAGGTTCAACCACGTACTTTTTTTTCCAATTTTTTATTATTGAAGTATAATTCACACAACATAAAATTCTCTATTTTAAAGTGTACGATTCAGTGGTTTTTAGTGTGTTCACCATGATGTGCATCCATCACTACTGTCTAATTCCAGAACACTTCCATCATCCCAGAGGGAAACCACGTAATCGTTCTCAGTGACTCCTTGTTCCTCACGCCCCCCATCCCCTGGCAATATTTGTACATTTCAGTACTTCATTCCTTTTTACGGACAAGTGTCCCATTATATGAGCACCATATTTTATTTATCCATTCATCAGATGATGGACATTTTAGTTTCTACTTTTTAGCTATTATGTATAAGGCTGCCATGAACGTTCATGTTAAGTTTTGTGTGGACATGTGTTTTCAATTCTCTTTGGTATTGCTGTGGTCTGAATGTCCCCCAAAAATTGACATGTAGAAACTTAATCATGATATGATCATATGAAGAGGCGGGGCTTTTAGGGGGTGATGAAGTCAGGGAAGCAGAGCCCTTGTGATTGGGGTTAGGGACTTTATAAAAGAGGCTTCACACAGCGTTCAGCCTCTTTCTTCTGCTCTTCCACCATGTGAGGACACAGTATTCGCTCCTTCTCCTGCGTGAGGACACAGCAACGAGGCTCTGTCTTGGACGCAGAGGGAGCAGCCATCGACGGACAACAAATGCTAACACTTTGACCTAGAACATCCCAGCCTCCAGAACTGTAAGAAACAAATTTCTATTCCTTATGAATTATCCAGTCTGTGTTACTTTGTTATAGCAGCATAAATGGACTAAGACAGGTATGTAGCCAAGTGTGGAATTTCTAGATTATATGGTAACTCAGTGTTTAACTTTTGAAGGAGTTCCCGAACTGTTTTCTGAATCAGCTGCATCATTTTATACTTCCACCAACAATGCATGAAGCTTCTAATTTCTTCATATCCTCACCAACCATGGTTATCATCTGTCGTTATTATAGACATCCTGAAGTATATAAAGTGATATTGTGGTTTTGACTTATGTTGTCCAAGTAATGATATAGAGCATCATTTCATGTGCCTATTTATGTGCTTATGTGTCTTCTTCGGAGATATGTTCATTCATATCCTTTACCCAATTTTTAATTGAAGTATTGGTCCTTTTATTATTGAGTTGTTGACATTCTTTATATATTCTAGATGCAATTCTCTTATGAGACACGTGCTTTGCAGATATTTTAGTCCTTTCCCTGGGCTGTCTTTTCTCTTTCTGCACAATGTCCTTCAGCGCACAAAAAATTTTAACTTGATGAAGTACAATTCATCTTTTTTTTTCTGCTTTTGATTCTGATATTATACTTAAGAAGTCTTTACCAAATCCAAGGTCACAAAGACTTACTCCTATGATTTCTTCTAAGAGTTTCAAAATTCTAGCTCTCACACCTAGGTCTACAATCCATTTTGAGTTCATCTTTGTTTATGTGTAAGGAAAAGGTCTGACTCCATTTTTTTTCCTTTTTTCTTTTTTTCTTTTTTTTTTTTTTTTTTTTTTTTTTTTTTTTTTTGGTGAAAACCCGTTGTCCTAGCACCTGTTCAAAACTTCATTGAATTGGTTTTTGTTTTGTTTTGTTTTTTCCCTTCATTGAATTGTTTTGGTTTCTGTGCTGAAAATCAATAGACCATAAATGTAAGGGTCTATTTCTAGACTTTGAGTCTATTGCATTGATCTACAGGTCTATTCCTATGCCCCTGTAGCAACTTTTCCTAAAAAAAAAAAAAAAAAAAAAAAACCAAAAAAAAAAAAAAAAAAAAAAAAAAGCCCACCTTAATCCTGAGCATTCGCTTCCCCATTATCATGGTGAAACTTCAGAAATTCTTGCCTGCTTTCAACGTAGAAATTAGGGAGTTTCTAGGGCAATGGGGCTTATCGAAATAATTTATCTAACTTTCTTTGGGACAGTTTCTCACTCACCAGTGTGTTATTTCCATCAGCATTGAATCCCATTCTACATTATTCACTGCCTTGTCAGTGGTTTCTTGGGGAATTTGTCTCTCTCAGGGAAATCTCCCCAAGGGGCCTAAATTCCCTTTTAGCTGCCAAATCTCACTGCTAAAAACTCTGAGACCTTCTATTGTCATATTCAAAGGGATCTAAGTTTTGCACAATAGGTTGCAGGGAGGACTGAGCCATAAGACGTCCAGCTGCTGGCTTTCTCCCTTCACAAGCATTACATGCCCTGCCCTTTCTCTCCCAAGTAATCAGCCGACATTCTAACAATTTGCCTGGATTCTGTGGCTGTGAATTTCACTTCTTTCATGATTGTATAGATGCACATCTCTATAACTGTGATGGGTCTGACATTTTACTTTACTTACATGCTAACAAGTAAGCTTGTTGCATTTTCCATGGAGAAGACAAGGGACCACTAAATTAGAAACAAAGGACAATTTGTTACAGCAATAGGGCTAGTCAGAGAAATAGCATTTGTTCTCTTTCCCTTAATAACCTCAGTAGCCTTTATTCTTATGTGGTGACATGAAGAGAGACAGATGACATCTGCACATGCAATAGATTGCATTTCAGGAGAGGCACCCCGGGCTTTGGGAACCCACTCTTTTGTAATGAGAATAAGCATGTTTACCCTTTGCTCTGGAGGGAAACACTCTCTTTACCTTCCAAGGCTTTAATCAAACCTGCCTTTTACTCCAGAGGGAGACACTATATCTCCTAAGGCTGTTTGCTATGTAAACATCCTTTAAAAGACAGTTTGAGCAAAAGGCAGTCAATACGTCACTTTGTAAGATGTGCAAAAATTCAAGGGACACATGAAGAATTATTTCTCAAAAAGCAGAGACTGCCAAAGTCAGACATTTTTTCTCCTGCTTGTGAGACCCTTCTTAAGCTTTTATTGTAAAAATATCAAGCACACCTCTCCACAGAATGGCAATAAGATATGGGGTCAAGCGTCCTGTTCTGTTGATCTTTTTTCTGATGTAATTTTCTCCAACAAAGACTCCTTAGTCCCTGCACCACATGATATTGAAGTGTTTGCATTAGCACAGTGCCAGAAATATAGTAGTTACCTAATAAACACTTACTTTTGGAAAAATAATGGAGGCCCAATGTTAGTTAGAAAAGGAGAAAAACCTGTGAAGCAAAGCTAAGTCATCAAATCACTGTAACTCACCCTGCAGCCATTATCACGTCCCAGAGAAGCTGAACAGGAGGAGAGATGTCTTCGAAAGCTGCAATAAGAAAAGCTAATGAACAGGGAAAGGCTAAGAATTTTTCTACCATGCTTTTGTCCACAACACTTTCTAGTGTAATTACTACTGGAAAATGCATGGGTGAGATACTTGCTCTGTGCTCAAAGATAAGCAGACAAGTCCAGTTTGCACGATCGCATGTTTTGGCATAACCTGCCTGAGTCTATCCCTGACGTAATTGTGCACAGACCAAGGAGTTGGCTTATTGGAAAAAGCCAGGATTTTGAAGTTAATCAGCCCTGGCTTCCCCCACTGTCTTCATCACTTTGCTAGCAAGTTATCAGAAGCAACTTTATGCTCTTGACCTTGTCTCCCCATCTTGATGTGAGAGATAATAATAATGATCTTGTGGGATAGGGAGGAGGCAGCAGAACCACACAGTGAAGTGCCCAAGTTTGAATCTGTGACTTTGGGCATGTTATTAACCTCCTCTGCTCCAGCTCTTCAACTCTTACATAGGAATGTTAATGCTACTCACCTCAGAGTTCTTGTGAAGATTAAATGGATTAATGCCTATAAAACCACTTAGGATGGTGCCTGGCACATAACAAGGCTTTATTAAGTTGTAGTTTCAACTATGACGATGTATCTAAAACACCGGGTCAGAGACCTGGTAGGTACTCAAATGGCAGCTACCATTTACTTATTATTTAATGGTAATCATTTATTAATAAGATTGTTGTCCCCGAATTCTTTAGGAAGCAAAAAATGTTTTCGTTTCCTTCTTCTAAGCATCGGAAAGGATACTAGGAGTCAGGGAACCATATCAAGCTTACAGTCTTTAGCCACAGCCTTGTCAATGATTTCTGTTCTCTGGGCCTCAGGTTATATCAGCTGTAAAGTGAAGTGTTCAGAAGATGATCCCAGAGGCTGCTTGCATGCTCAAAACTTCTGTGGTTCTAAGTAGAAAGTGCGTGTGCCCACTCACTGAGTTAGTTAAGCACTACAACAGTGATTCTCAAAGCGTGATCCCTGGACCAGTAGTATCAGCATTACGTGGAAACTTGTGAGATGTGAGAATTGTGGGCTTCCACACCTGACCTTTTGAATCAGAAACTTTGGAGATGGAGCCCAACACCTGTGATTCTGATGCCCCCAGGTGATGCTGATGTACACTGAAGTTTGAGAAACACCAAGCTAGAATATTAGAAGAAACCTACTGAAGAGGGCTTTAGAGGCCAGTTAGATTCTATCTAGAGCAACAATTCCCATCCCAGTCTGTGTATCAGAATTACCTGGGGCGGGAGGGGGGAGAGAATCAAATACCGATGGAATAAGAAAAATGTGGTGTATATAAACACAATGGAATTCTACTGTGCTATTAAAAAGAATGAAATTCGGCCATTCACACGAACATGGATGAAGTTAGAGAAAATTATGTTAATTGAATTAAGCCAGGCACAGAAAGAGAAATACCACATGTTCTCACTCATAAGTGTGAGCTAAAAAAATAAACGAAGAAAAGAGGAAGATACAACAATCACAACAATTCGTTGAACTTCCCAAAGGAGAGAACACAACTGAGGCCACCAGAGGTGAGAAACGGGGAGGGGGAAGAGGGTTAGCAAGAAACTATAAGGGGCACAAAAACCTCCATATTTATAATTTCTTTGTGTTGAGAACATTCCAAATCTTCTAGCATATTTTGAATTATGCAATGAGTTATCAACTATAGTAACTCTACTGAGCTCTTAAATACTAGAAATTATTCCTTATGATCATATCTTGTACCTATTAACCAACATTTTTTT
>NW_007734226.1:12130-13982 GCF_000696425.1 Galeopterus variegatus | reverse complement strand
TTTTTTTCCATCCCTCCTCTTCCTATGCTTCCCACGTTTTGATAACCCCTTGTAAAGTCAGGTAAATCATAACTAAAGCCAAGATGTTTGATCATTTTAGTTATTATTTTAGTTACAATAAGTTTCCATTTATATTGTCAGGGCTAGGGCTCAAACCCTCCCACCCCGCTGTACAGACTGGGTCCCCAGACCCCTCACACGCAGGTCCATGCTAGGTAACTGGGAAAGATTCCCGGAGCTGTTGGCAGGTGACATGAACTCAGTCCTCAGACCCGTGGCAGCAGCTTACGGGTCCGGTAGCTCACAGGTCCGGCAGTGGCCCTATAGAGGGTCCCGGGGGCACTAGCAGCAGCAGCCTACAGCAGCAGTAATGACCTCCCCATGCCTCCCCCACGGGGAGGGGACATCCCGGGGCTGGGAGGCACCGTGGATCAGAGCCACTCATCCTTATACTTAAGTCCATAACCCAGGACACCTGGGTGCACATGCGCAATTACACCAGATGATAACCATGTGCCTGTTTACATCAAATGCTCGGCAAGATTCTGAACGTCTGAGCGGCCCTGACCATTTTCCTATATTTTCCCAACACCCCTATTATACTCTCAACCTCTATGAGGTCACCTTTTTTTTTTTTTAACTCCCACATAAGACTGAGAAGATGTGGTATTTCTCTTTCTATGCCTGGCTTATTTCACTTAATATGTGACCTACAATCTCATTCATGTTGCTGTAAATGACAGGTTGTCATTCTTTTCATGGCTAAATAACATTCCATTTTGAATAACATTCCATTTCTTTATCCATTCATCTGTCGATAAACACTTAGGTTGATTCCACACCTTAGCTATCATGAATAGTGCTGCAATAAACATGGGGGACACAGATATCTCTGAATAATCAGTATTTTTAATCTGTGCTTTGGTAAATCATTTAGGATTTCCAGGTATCTGAAGACAATGTTGCTTACATAGCTTTCCATCTCCAAATATTTCCCCCAGAAAACAATACAGAATAATAAAAAAGGAAAGATAAGTCTACACAAACCATACTCTGAGCATAACTTAAAGACAGAGGGTGCCCAAACTTAAAAAAATAACTGTAAATTAAAAAAAAAATCAGGGAAGATGTAAGAGGGAAGCCAGTGAAGGAGCTTTAGTTTGATCTAAATATACCACTAGGGAGACTAAGTCTACCTTAAGTCTGAAATTACTAAAAACGTATTCACGTATATCAGAGCAAGAATACAGGGGGAGGGACTTAAAAGAATGTGCAGTTTGAAGGCTCAGTGTTCAAGCACAAATTCTGGGAGAGATTTTTTAAAAAGGAACAAATGTATCCTTTGGTAATAAAAAAAGAAGAAAAAAATTAGAGTTCTGTAATTCAAAAGGTAAACACCCATGTACACACAGCACACACACACACACGTACACGCACACGTTTGAATTGCTGCCATAGGGAGCCACCATGACTCAGGAGCATGTCTCCCTCTCAGGAGTCCAGGAATAATCAAAACCATTTAAAACCTTCCTACAGATTTCCCCTAATTTCTTTCAACTCTGAAATGCTGTGGTCTAGCAGAGTGGAAGGAGGCACTCCTCCCAGCTGGAATAGCTAACGTGATTTCTGGCAAGGGCCAGTAGATGTCTTTTGGTTGGGAAGGCATTTTAGCCCTCCTGAATTTACATCCTTCAGCTTGAATATGCCTTCTATTGGGATTACTTGTTCCTGCCTTTTACTATGTCTATTTCTTTTTCCTCAACATTTTTTACTTCTCACATTTAACTCTAGACATCTTCAAAGAACTTCCTGCTGAGAGATTAAAATGTTCCTCCATCCTAACTTCTTCACC
>NW_007734226.1:9958-11436 GCF_000696425.1 Galeopterus variegatus | reverse complement strand
CCAGCTCTCTTTCCCTTACTGTCTGCTGTAGTATTGGGGGCCAAAAGCTAGGAAGGATTCTGAGAGAATCACATGCCATTTAAAACCGACTTGAGATCTCAGCAGCAGGGGTAAGGTACAAGTTAACTCTTTAATAGAACATGCAGTTAAAACCCACACACGATGCACGCACACTTACAGGGAAAGGTGATATAAAGCCAGAAATTCCAAAACAAACCACTTTGCCCATCTGAAGGAAACTAAATCCATACTTTGCCTGCTCATTTGCTTGTTTCCCCCACCGGTCTCTTTTGGGAGACCCAGTTTCTTTGCCCAGCACACTTTGCAATTCCCAGGACCTTCCATAAGTGTCTTGAACTGAGAACTGAACCGAATAGGTTTTCAGACTGAGCAAGGAAGTGAGTATGGACCTAGAGTTGAACGTCTCCTCTCACCTTTAGAAAACGGCAAAAATAAGCAGATGCAATTTGTTATACTCACCTTGCTGACAAGATTGGCATGAGAGCTACGGGCAAAGACAGCGACGGAGAGCCTGCTTCATCCACCAGCTGTTCCGGGTCTTAAGAGAATGTGTCGATTCACTCAACGACCGAACTGAGCTGTTTTGCAGAATAATGAATCTTGCCTCTGATCCTGGCACTCAATGCCGATGCCACAGGACCGCGTTCTTCCATATCAGACTCGACCGCCTGTAACGTGGTAACAGCACAGCCTCACTTCCTCCTTTTCTCTCCTTATTTTTTCTAAGGCTAAAGAGAAAGAACCTGTCACCTATCACTCATGTTTGGATCTTTCACTTAATTTTTGCAGTTCAGCTAGAATTTGTTGAAAGACTTCATGATTTTGTCAATCTCGATACTTTCTCATGCTCAAAGAATTTTGACATAATGATAAGATGGTATTTGTCTATATATTCAATCCTCTCAGTCCAGAGGTCTGGAAAAGTGTGTCCATAACACATTAAATGAACTGGGAAGGGCAGTACCATTCAGACACATTTGTTTTGTTCTCTAAAATAATCTCGTTTTTGTTTTGTTCTCTAAAATAATCTGCTTTTGAAATCCTTTTACTTTCACTTCCTTCTGTAGACCTCTGTTCTGCCTTCTGTCTCTAATAGAAATATGTTGTGCCTCCACTCAATTTGAGTTCCCCAGGGATATTTTTAAATTTCTTTCTGGCCCCAAACCCTTATAGAACTAAAGGACTAAAAAGATAAGAATAGAACCATATTGGGAGAATTAGCAATCTGTTGCCTCAAAAGGTGGTCTAATCTTTTCCCTTCGATTATTTAATCATCTATTTGTCCATCTTGGAGAAGAACTCTAGGCTAATGTTACTTTAACTTCAGCAGTTTCAGAGATTGCCAAGGAAGGTGTGTCCACCAGATCCGTTCCTCCCTCTATATTAGCTATAGAGTATATCCTCATTATTCACTCGACACACAGTCACAACCGCAATGACAACACTGAAATGGGTCT
>NW_007734226.1:1560-9615 GCF_000696425.1 Galeopterus variegatus | reverse complement strand
ATATCCTCATTATTCACTCGACACACAGTCACAACCGCAATGACAACACTGAAATGGGTCTTAGCACAGGTGTGCTGGATGGTTCCTTTGCAACTCACTGCGTTGCAAAGGAATGACACCTTGGTTTCACATTAGCTCTGCCACGTACCACAGCACTTCAAACCGTTCATGGAAAAATAGCATTAAAAGATAATACAAATCTTTCCATGAACTTTTTAAAGACCCCTAATGTAAGCTACAAGAGCCTTTCTAAGCTTTACTGTATCCTTATTTGCCAGACACTGATGATAATACCAATGCTCAGGTATTGCTATAGGAACTCATTTGTTATTTTAAAAGTGCCACGCAGCATATTCAATAAATACTAATTCTTCTCTGTTTCATTCTCTTCCAACATATATCATTAGTAAATACATTTAAGATGTAGGGTATTAAACATTATAACAATTTCGGACCTCAAAGAAAGTAACATGACATAAGACTAAACTTCTTCTAGTGGTAGAATATTTTTTGTTACATATAGTTCTTAAAAGAATTAATTGCCCTTTTCTTGTCTCAGCCGAAAGGGACAACTAACTGCTGGGATGGCTCCACTCACTGCCAGTCCCTTTTGCCTGGTTTAAGCTTCTCAATATTGATAAACCTGTGTTTTCTCTATCTAGGCAAACACTGACTGGAACACTGGAAACCTTTAAAAATCATATTTTAAACTTTACACCATTAGTGTGGTAATCAAAATACTNAAAAGAATTAATTGCCCTTTTCTTGTCTCAGCCGAAAGGGACAACTAACTGCTGGGATGGCTCCACTCACTGCCAGTCCCTTTTGCCTGGTTTAAGCTTCTCAATATTGATAAACCTGTGTTTTCTCTATCTAGGCAAACACTGACTGGAACACTGGAAACCTTTAAAAATCATATTTTAAACTTTACACCATTAGTGTGGTAATCAAAATACTTGTTCTATTGATGTAAATGCTATTAAAACTGCAGATAATTTTAAAACCTCCATAATCTAAAGATTGAATTCTTCATAAGCATATTTATTCCCTGGATTTCAATCAATTATAGGCTGAAATGTTTTTCACTATTGAATCTCAAAGTCCAGACCTTTTCTGAGTATCTGCATGACTGTGTGTGTGTGTGTGTGTGTGTGTGTGTGTACAGCAAATTAAGGTAAACATAATTGTGAGGACATGGTGCAACCGTCAGAGTTAATAACCCTCAATGTTACCAACTAACACACCTTGACATTTATTTAGGTGGAGTAAGTATAATACTGAAGACCAATTAAGAATCCGTTTCTCCAGATTCTGGAGCAGCAACTATTCACTGAGTTAAAAAATGAAACTGCATCTGTCAAATGTTTATAACTAATTCATTTTATAACTAATACTAATTCACTGTTTCTGAAAATAACCCATACTCCACTATATTTGTCCCACACTTACATTAGTGAGGTCATATGAAATTTAAAACTGTCCCTTCTTTTGGGAAGTGATTGATTGAAGGAGCTTCCACTTCTGAATCATCAGCCCCTGTCATATACCTAGAATGTCATGAAAAGGGAGCCCAGGATACCACTTCTGGCTCTACCAATTGGGCTTCTCCTCTGCAACCACTAGACACAACAGACAGAACTTGTTCATTCTCATGAATCCTGAAAAGGAATAAACATCACAAATAAAAACACATTATTTACTTGGTTCAACTCTCATTTGTCAAACTTTGAAAGTGTCACCTCATGTCCTGAGAGTCAAGGTTGATTTTTTCCAGTCAAATCTAGGAGGCCAGCAGATTGATTTTCTCAGTGAGTTTTTCTCCCTAAAATCAGTTATGGAAGAGAGCATCCAAACAAATTCAAGGTAGGTACAGTACTTATATTTGTGACTCAAATCAAAACAAGAGTCAATTCTTCTAAGTAGTCATTTCTGATCATCACATATGTGAAGTTGTATGCATGAGAAACAGGAGGTATAAAATAACCTACCTGAAAAGAAAGGCTGGTGTGTCATGAAAAGCTACGACTAGATATTGGAAGGAAGAAAGGTAAGAAGAGAGGGAGAGAGGGAAGGAAGGGAAGGAGGAAAAAACATAGAACAGCCTCATCTCATTTTGTTTGTATTCCACTAGCTTTAAAACATCATAAATGAAAAGCCTTGTGCATCATTTAACTCAACCCTCTTCTTAAACTGCTGGGCTTGTATTGATGAAATTAATGCTCTGCAATCAATCATGTGAATATAGGTAGATTTCCAGTGCCGAGCTCAGCAGGACCATCAAAAAGAAAGTTAGGGTGTTATAAGCTGTATCTATCAACATTCTTTAGTGGCTGAAGGATGACAATTTTTCTTTTATTTCCTGTTGAAAGAATTATTCAAATTATAAATGCAGAAATATGACATAGATTTTAACTAAGTGCTAACGTTTTGTCTACCAAAGTGGTAATGTTAATGGGCGTTCTATTTCCTAATCAGATCAGGAAATGGCTCTCTGAATCTCTCTGGAGACACTGTAACATTTTTATCCCTCCTTCATCATCATTCATCAATATTCATAGACACATCTATAATTTTCAAGACGTGAACAGAGCCCTGTCAGTGATGCAGGAAATAAAGTTTCTGTAAAGGCAGTTTGAAGGAAGTAAAGTGCACCCTGAGGGACCCTCTGTTCCTGTGCCACCCCTTCAATGATTAGCGTCTCCTCCCAGAGGTGAACAGCACCTTCCTTCCGCCCACTACTACCCAGAGCCCACTATAAGTCCTGATGCATTCTGCTCCCTTCCTCCCGATTCCCAAAACATCTGGCTACAGTGCTAAAGTGATTGTAATAATTTAATTTGCATGCACGTGTTAATGGTTTATAAGAGTTTAATATGTTCTCCCTCCAAGGCAACACGCTTACACACTTGCATTTTTGCTTGAGCTTCCAGGGTTTTCATCTAAAGGAGGAACCTAATGTTCTCAAGATGGTATTTGCTGATTTTCATAGAACTCAGGGCTAATTCACAAACAGTCTCACATTCAGCCACTTGCAGGAAAAGCAACTTCTTTCCACTTCTTTTTTCTGAAAGATGAAAAATCAATAACCAGCTTCTCAAAATTATTCTGCAACTGGTGAGTCCACCCTGAGCAGCAGAAGCACATTGTTCGGGTGACAGATTTTGGACAAACACATCAGCCCCTGGTAGTGCAACTGGCAGAACCTAGATGTATTTGTCACTCTGACAGCACTGTCATTTGAGTGCCCCTCCATCGCTGCATCCAGTGAAAAGTGTAGGCATCCCAGTCCAAACGTGAAAGAGCACCTTCAGTAGATATTGATTCCAGGGGAAAGGATTCCAAATAGCATCCATCCTCCGAATACCATGAAGCAGAAATGGCTAGGGATGGAAATACCTCCAGGGTCCGCTTGCCACTGCCCTGATCCCTCCCCACTTTACAAAATGCCTGACACCACCACTTTTACTTTTCACTCTCTGTGCCCTTCATGGAGACATAAGAGTAGGACCTATTATAAAGATATCTAAGAAAATTATCCTCCTCATCATGCAGAGCTTTGGGGCTAAAGAATCGGGCATTTGCTGGTCTAATTGTTTTTCAAAGAAATAATCTGCAACTATTTGGGAAGGTGTTTTCTCTAAATCCTCTTGCTTTAGATGTCCATTGTATAGAGCTGTTTGGTGTCACAGTTTTATACAGAAGATACTTTTTTGTCAATGTTTGTCCCTTCCCAAGTAACTATGTTGCACAGTAAAAAGGTTCATGCATTAACTGACTGAACTCAAGAAACCTTATAGTTAGCAATTCTATCCCTGAATAATGCAGTGGAAATGATAATTGATGGGACAGAAGTAGACAGTATTGGAAAAGAGCTTGGAAAGCACTGCCTGTCTACAGATGTAGGGCTTCCTATGCATTCTCTCAGATCAGAAATCAAATCAGTGTCAGATTATCTTGTAGTTTATGGATCCTAGTTGGTTGCATAAATGGCAGCCCGCTGATTATAAATTCCACACAGTCTTCCCTTAATGACCTTAATGGGACGCCATTATTTTACTGTGCTATCACTCAAAACAAGCCCATCTGGTATTCATAAATAGGGACAGAGAAGGGTGGACTTCAACAGCTATAAATGCAACTGACAAATGTCTTCAGCTGCTGGCACCAGGAACTTCTTTGGTAAAACAGTTTCCTCCTCAGTGAGTGTCCATGATTCCTCGCTAGATGAATCAACCCAATCGCCCAACATTAGGGACTGGTTAATAAATCATAGCTCTTTTACATGATTATTGTTTTTAAGTGTTTACTTAAATTTGCATATTTTGAAAAATATTTCTGACAAAAGCATGATACAAACTGCACGTATACCACAATCTCTACCATCTAACAAAACTGCGTAGACCTACTGACAAGTGACTTCCACTCTTTTGGTCTCAGTATCTTCTTCTCTATTGTGAGACTTGTCCCAGTTTGAATTCTTGCAGAGCACACCCTGCTTAAGGGTTTGAGCACAAGTGGTTTATTAGGGTGATGAGTTTGGGGATAGCAGTATAGGGTGAGGAAGTAAGACAGAGGAAATAAAAAGGGTGCTCATCCGTGAGTTGGCTCCGGAGAGCAGGAGAGAAATCCCGCTGGATGCCCTATGAGATAATCACTTCTGGGAGTGGTCCACCATGGTACTTGTTCACCAGCACTTGTCCTCACTTGTTTGCCAGTTGCTCCTGGGGCACTTGGGCCATGTGGCCCAGGACTGCTTCCACAGTGCACCTGCAGGCAGCGAGCTACGGGAAACCATCCGAGCACACAACTGCTTCCACGGTGAGCCGAGGGGACGTAAGCGGAGCACAGCATCTGCTAGAAAGTAATTGGATTAGATGAATTGTAACATGACTTCAATCCCTGAAAGCTTATTCAGCAAACAGGAATGATGCTGAATGATCTTTTCTACATCCTTAAACAAGAGGCTTCTTCAATAAAGTTTAGAAATTTGTTACTACAGTTATAGTCTAACCCTCAATCCCACTGGAGAATTCTGGAAGAAAGTATAGGTTACAGAGATATTCTATATAACAGTCACAGTGCTTGGTTTTGAAAGTCAGCCAGCTGACATGAAATGGTGAGGACAAAGGGACGTGTAGAGGCACCAAGAGAGTCTGCTATAAAGGCGGTTGATTTCTTAAGCCCTGTGGTATGCACAGATTTGAGGGCTCGGTGGTGTGCTAGGCATACGTCCTATGGACTGCATTAACCTAGGGAAGCCACTGCGAGGGGAAAACCCAAATGTGAACACTTCAAAACCAGGTCAAGCCTACTGCCTCCATTAAGGCTCGTCTAATCAGCACAGCAACGTCCTCATCTTCTTCAAACTCTTTCCATGACAGTTGGTCTCTACGACCCATTCAGAACTTACTGTGCCCTTCTTAGTTCCACAAGCTGATGGGTGGCTTGTCTTCCTAACTGTGCTGTGAGTTTCTGCAGAACAGAGTCTCTGTCACACTCTTCCATTCCACTCTCAGAGCCCAGCACACAATGTTGTACAATTACATCTTGCCTTGAATAAACCATATAAATTAAGTACAGAAAATACTAAGAAGAAATAATGCTCTTTAAAATGGTGTCTATGGCTGGTGGAATTGTTTTGGTGTTTTTGTTTTTCTTTTGCTTTCCTTTTTAACTTTTTTGTGAAAGCAATATGTGCTCTTGTAGAGAATTTAGGAAGTATGAAAAGTAATTTTTAAAAAATCTACTATTCTTACAATGGCAAAAGCAAGGAAAAGCTACTTTTTAAAATCAAATTTAGTGCCATACTCATGACTAGATCTATATAATATCAGAAGTTTCAACTTTCAGCCAACTTGATTACTGGTTATTTAAAAGATAATTATTTTTATATGCCTACCTAGAACAACAATGTTATATTTTAACAAAGAAAAGAAATGGTAAGATTAAACAGATTACATAAATAACTCATCCATGTTAAATTCCAGCCTCTCAAAGGTGTTTTTTTTTTTTTTTTTTACCTGTTACTTCTGGACCTTTCCAGATAATACATCCCAGGTACAAAGCTTGCCTGATTTAATTTAGAAATCAAAATACTCTTTAGGGTAAGGCTAAGCTTGAGAATGAACTTCTTTGAACTGTGATGATCCTCCTTGATTTCAATGTATGATTATAACTACCAATTTAATTTCTTGTGTTTTAGAGAAGCCTAGGTTTCAATCTGCACATTATTAACAATTAATTGTCAGATTTAGGATGGGATACTTTAATTTTAATAAAAAACTTCACAGGAAAGGTCAGTGAACTCTAAATAATCAATCATTTATAAGCAGTCTTTGGCTTCCACTGAAATATTTATGAATGACAAAATTATTTTGACAAGGGAAAGTTCAATATGAAAGCCATTTCCGACAACATGACATGGTTTCACAAAAATTCCTGAGTACAATTAAAATAAGACAAAAAGCTAAGCCAGAGGAAATGGATAATTCTATTTTAAATTCCCCAAGGAACAGTAGACATCTAATGTGAATATCCACATGATCCTATATGCAATATGTTCTCAGGATTAGACCATACAAGGCAGTCAAGAATAAAGCTTGAAATAATACATATGACAATAAAACTATTCTCCAGTGTCTTAGCAAGCAGATGTTTGGCTTTTCTTTTCAGTCAAAAATCTGGTTATATACATTATTGTTTTAATATAGAATTGCCTACCCTTCCTGCAACCAAACTGATATAATGGAAACCGACTGCATTGTGTTATTCAATACAACTGTGGTCGAGATCAGACAGTTATATGAAGAATGTGTACATGATGGGCATAGTGAATTGGGGCCACCAACTTGGGGATCACTAGAGGAAAGAGCTGCCTTTCAGTCTCCATTTTACAACACACATATAAAATTAGCTTATATGCCCTGTCAGCATTGCAAAAAAAAAAAAAAAAAAAGGGGGGCTTCGTTATCTGTGCAGCCTCAGCCCAGGGACTTCTGAAGTTTGTTTCACCTAATCTCATATGCATGCGAACGGGAATCCAGGAGGAAGCCACTCATAGATGGGGTGAGTTCACAGTGTGACTTGCTGACCCCAAAACAGCCCACACCTCCATAGACCTCATCATGGTAGGTCAAACAGACAAGGTCTTACTGTTCAGTGGGAACTACATTTTATTTGGGCAGCAGAGTTAGGTATGGTGAAATGAATTAAACAAACTTAAAGTCAACAGCCTAGTTTACTTTCTTCCCATATCATCCAATAATATAAAATATGTCTATGTAATTTGGAATCAGTTAAAACTTTATGGAATTAGTCTGAACTTGTTTAAACTTGTTTAACTTTGTTTAAACACATGACTTTGAGTTTGTGAAATGTTAGAAAAAAATTATTTTATGGATTTGCTATGTAGATTTGCAGTGCCAGGAAGCTTACATTAATTTAGATTAATTAGGCAGAAGTGAGATATCCAGAATATAGAAATGTTAATGATATTTTAGGAACATATATAATGTGTTATATAATTTAACTGTTTGCAACAGGAGGCTGTGAAACACTCTAATATTAATGAAACCTTTATATATTTAACATTAATCATATGCCAGTGACCATTCATGTGGTTTCAGAATGCATGAAAACAATTTTCTTGGGTTTTAAAGTCAATGCTTGGTATGCTTTTATTAGTAATCTGTCCGGGGAATAATTATTTTTTACAGATGGTACAGAATTTCCAACTACTAGGCCCTATTCAAGTGATCACAGCTCTCAAATTAGTAAAACTAGAATTTATTAGAGTATTCCAGCTCCAAGATGATTTGTTTCTTGGCAACTAGAGTTCAAATTCCATCAAGACAATAACTAAGAGATAACTTCTGGACTTTTGAAAAATTTAAAAATGTGGGTAACTGCAAAACCAATGGTATTTCTGCCAGCCTGGAATGAGCTCTACCCAAATTTCCCAAAGTCAGTTCCCTCCATCTCCCAACCATTTTCATCTCCAGCACATTCAAAATTTCACATCTGGAATCCCTTCAAAAGCATCTGTCCTTTAAAAAA
>NW_007734226.1:0-942 GCF_000696425.1 Galeopterus variegatus | reverse complement strand
AAAAAATATTTTTTGATTGACATTCAATAATTGTACATATTTATGGGGCACAGAACCATATTTTGGTACGTGTATACAATGTGTAATGATCAATTCAGAGTAATCATCATACCCATCACCTCAAACATTTATCATTTCTTTGTGTAGTAAATATTCAAAATCCTCTCCTCTACCTATTTGAAAATATATATTAAATTATTCTAACTATAGTCACGCTACAAAGCTGTAGAATGCTAGAACTCATTTCTACATCTAGCTGTAATTTTGTATCCATTAACCAACTTCTCCAAGTCTCCTCTCCCCCTACACGTCCCACACTCTAATAACCACATCGTACTTTCAACTTCTGTGAGCTCAACTTTTTTTTTAGCTCCCATAATGAGTGAGAACATGCAGTATTTATCTTTCTGTGCCTACTTAATTCACTAAACATAATGACCTTAGGCTCATGCATGTTGCTATGAACGACAGGATTCTATTCATTTTTCCTGGCTGAATAGTATTCCATTGTGCACATAGACAACATTGTCTTTATCCATCCATCTGTTGATGGACACCTAGGTTGATTCCATATCTGTGAAAAGTGTTGCAACAAATGCGGGGGTGCATATATATCTACAATATACTGATTTCATTAACTTTGGATAAATACCCAGTAGTGGGATTGATTGCTGGATCACATAGTAGTTCTATATTTAGTTTTAGTTTCAGATTTAGAAACCGCCATACTGCTTTCCATAATGACTGTATTAATTTACATTCCCACCAACAGTGTACAATAGTTCCCTTTTCTCCATATCCTCATTGGCGATTATTTTTTGTCTTTTTGATAATAGCCATTCTAACTGGGGTGAGGTGCTATCTCATCGTGATTTTGATTTGCATTTCCCTGAAAATTAGTGTTATTGAACATTTTTCATATACTTGTTGGACATTTATGTC
>NW_007734225.1:87364-96875 GCF_000696425.1 Galeopterus variegatus | reverse complement strand
TGTCTGGAGCTGTTAGCCACGAACAAAAGCAGCCCACTTTGGTTGTTTCTTTTTCTCGTGCCTTCTGCAATGGGTGGGTTACTGACAGGTTAAATGATTCTGTTAGGAAGCCTGGAGGCCAGAGGCAGAGTTGGTTAGTGGAACTGAATTATTGCAAGCGAAGACTTAAGAAGGACCCTGTGTAAGCTCTGTTAACACACAGAGCGACCTGTAGCAAATTAAAACTTTAAAATGGTTCAGGATGGTTTTCTCTGGGGAGAAGAGAAGAGAGGGGTTGCAACACGGGTAGGGCAAGAAAGTCTAGCTTTTTGTTCTGCAATCTTCTGCNAAAATGGTGAATATGGGGGGTGGAGGGTGTGGGAATCTGATGAATATTTAAGTAACTTCCAACATGACAGCACATAAGTTAGGAGAGAAGCAAATGGGTCAAAGTGTTTGACTGCTCTTGCCTTGTCCAGTAAGAGCAGAAGCAGCAAATGTCCCACAGCGATAGGTCAGGACATGTGCTGTAACCTCCATGTAGCTCTCAGAGAGACAAGAGTGCACAGTGACCAAGCTAGCTTGGGAGTGTGAAACAATAAAGTTTATTTAATCCAGAAGAAGGCAAGAAAGGAAAGGGAACACAGAAGAGGTAAGATAAATAGGAAGCACTCAATGAGACAATAGATTTAATCCCAATATATTGGTAATTCACATAATGAAAATGGACTAAATGCTCCAATGAAAAGGCAAAGAGTGTTCAACTGAGTTTAAAGTATTACAGTCTACCACTGTGTTAGATGATGGGTCGGTTATTTCTTTGCTACACTGCCACTGATTACTTGGGTCCCAAGGAGAAAGTTCTAGAAGCTCCAACTGTGGTAGTTGGAGCCCTTCAAGGGAAGGGAGCCATTTTCTCTCCTGGTGTGGGAAAGCGTTGCCTATCGGTTTGTCCTGCTTGTGGTTGGAGCTGACATTGCCTTATGCAGGTGAGCAGCCTTTACCTGTGTTAGGGTGAGGGGGTACAGCAGACCCACCGCTCACCACAGAAGTGGGTCTGCTCCCTGCTTGGAGCTGATCAGGGGTCTGGGCCCATCGTGCAGGCTGCCCTGGACTGCCCGGCCCCTTTCCTGGGCTCCCTGGTGCCCTCGCTCCAGCCCTGCTCATGAGCAATCCCTGCCTCGGCCCACTGGCCTGGACTATTTATTCGTTGGGACCTCCTAGCCTCACCCCAGGAAATGTCCGGGTGGGAGTTTAGATAAGACTGGTTGATTGGAGACGGACTTGGGGGACATGGGAGCCTCATGAACCACCATACAACATGGCCTGAGAGGGAGCCGACCCGATGCCATTCTTGAAAGGAAAGCTGATTTTGTAAAAGCCCCAATCCACATCCACAAAATCAGTAAACCAAAGCATGTTTCCTTCGATTCCAGTAGCACTTCCAACTTGGCGAGACTTACAGCGAGATACCTGCAAATACCCAGGGCTTCCCCCACGTTCCCTTCCCCACCCTATAAAATGGCGACACAGTGCTGTGTTTTATAAAATGGAGAACCCAGGTGGAGATTAATTTAGCTACATTCTCAAAGCCCTTGTGGGTACCTGGCAGATGGTGTGGGCTCCGTAAATGCCACGTGTTTCTCCACCCACATGGCTGCAGTTCCGGGCGGTGATGTGCCTGAATCAGACAGTTTTTGCTCACAGGCTGCCATGTTTCTGCCTGTGTATTTTTTCCCCACATTTTCTCACAGAGAAGCCTGATGCTCTGCATGAATCCCAGATCATCTGACTAACATAAGACACTCATATAGTTGTTTTGCCATAATGTAGTGACCAGGGTGAAATGTAACTTCTCCCACAGCGTGTGTCTTTGGGGGAACTACACACTATAACAATCTCAAAGCAGAGCTCTGGTCAAACCAAAAGCTGGAACTTGCGAGTGCTTCCGGCATCATCTGCCAGTGCTGACCCTTCGGCAATTGCCAGGTCTGGAGCAGACCAGATCTGGTCCATGGCCCCCCAAAGGAGCTGAGTAGCCCAAGCTTCCCCCAGAAACTCAGGAGTTACACGCCTCCCAAATTGTAATAAAAGACAGCACCAGACTTACCTTTCCATTCCACAAATGGAGGGCAGGTCCCACCCTGTGCTTGCAGAACTCAGCTCCCTGCGCCCCGGCCCTCTGTTCCTTCCTCCTGCCAGAGCCTGTCTTCATTTGAAATTTTGATTTTATTCTGGAGGGCAGGTCCCACCCTGTGCTTGCAGAACTCAGCTCCCTGCGCCCCGGCCCTCTGTTCCCTCCTCCTGCCAGAGCCTGTCTTCATTTGAAATTTTCATTTTATTCATCATGAATTTGTTTGCAGTAATTCTGATTTTTATAAATATTGAAATGCTATTTGTCTTGATTACTGAGAGTTTTGGGGCCCCCTCACGTTCTGTGCTCACAGCAAGTACTCCACTTGTCTCCCCTCTGGGACCTCAGGGTGTTCTTTAAGGGGATCCTCCCAAAGGAAGGGCCATGGTGGAGTTTTCCCAGTGGCAATTGAGGGGTCTGTAGGAAATCTACAGTTTGATCCCTTCACAGGCATATGGTGGGGGTGCAGGGAGGTGGAAGGGGGGTGCAGGGAAGGCAGAAGTTGGGGTACACTCTGGCTAGGTCATTTCTCTTCTCTTTTTTCCTAGCCTATAAACTTCATGGTCACAACTAATATAAGCACACGCCACTGTGGTGCCGCCTCACTCTGTCTGTGACATCCCACATTGGGGCAGGGGCAGGGGTAGGTGTCCTATCAGAGCACATGGACACACCCCCATGTTCCTCCCCCATCCTAACCCATCCACAGGTAATAAGAACACGTGCATGGTGAACCCTTTTTTTCATATTTGGTTAGAATAGAGATTCCATGGTTCCAGTGGTGGGTGGGAAGTTGAGAAGCCAGGAGACAGTTCTGCCTCGTGTCTCTGTTCACCTAACAGGTGTCTGTGGTGTGAGAAAAGGTCAAGATGACGATTGCACTGGACGTCAGACTAGAGTATTTGGAGGAAGTCACCTCCATCATCCTGAAGTTCAAGCCGGACAAGTGGAACAAGCTGATCAGAGCCGAGGAGAACATGGCCTTAGTCTCAGAGTTCTTGGAAAAGCCCATGTCTCGGTTCTGGTGCTGACGCTCAATCCCACCGGCACAATCATACCCTGCCTGGGCTTCCCGGAGTCCCTCAAGTCCACAGGGGCTTACTTTATCAGGACAAACCCTGACAGCATCAACGAGGACAACTACAAGACCTGCCTCCTCTACGGGGACATAAGCCCCACGCAGGTGGATCAGCTGGTTGCGGTCGTGGAGGAGACACGTGGGTCCGGGCCGGGGTCCAGAGCGGCTGCCCGGGGCGAGCTCCACGGTGCGCTCCAGCAGCAGCAGCGGCACCTGGGACTGGCTGGAAATGCGGGAGCTCGGGCCCCGCCCGCCCTCACCTGCTGAGACAGACCTCCAGGTGATGCTGCGCACCTGCCGCACGAGAAGCCCCGTCCGTCACCCTGTTCTCTCTTGGTGTCACTAGAGCCGCCCTACTGTGAGGGGCCTCGGAGGGTGTGAGCTACCCCGGCTCCAGCAGATGTTTCCCCAATTCTGAGACTTTGAGTAAAAAAAGAGAGAAAATCGGGTGCCATTTTCTGCATCTCTCTGCAGTCCTGTGTCCTCCCCAGAGACACTCTCAGGTGTGGCGGGCGTGGGGAACACACTTTGGGGAGTCAGACTGGCCAGAGCTCAAGTTCCTTACCTTGGCCTTCCTGGTCCTCGTCTGTAGAATGGGGACCCATGTCCCCACCTTGTGCAACAGACATTTATTTTCTCACAGCTCTGGTGGCCAAAAGTCCTAGATCAAGGTGTGAGCAGGGCTGGTTCCTTCCAAGCCCTCTCCTTGGCTGCAGCCATCTGTCTTCTCCCTGTGTCTTCACATGGTTGTCACTGTGTGTGTGTGTCCGTGTCCTAACTTTCTCTTCTTATGAGGACACCAGTCTCATTGGATTTGGGTCCACCCTAATGATCTCATTTTAACTTAATTACCTCTTTAAATACTCCACCTCCAAATACAGTCACATTCTGAGGTGCTGGGACTAAGGACTTCAGCACCTGGATTTGGGGGACACATTCAGCCCATCACAGCACGTAACACTTGCTTTCAAAGGAAGTGTGTGCTACCGTTGTGGAAGTTGGGGTCCCCCTTCTTGGAGATGGCTTTGCCCCTACAAATAACAGGAGCTGGGCTGTCCTCCTTGCTCTAAACTCCCCAACTTCCCTCTTCTTTCTGGAAGAAGGACTTGGTCCAGGTCCCAGGTTCCAGGCACCGAGGTCTTCTGACTCCTCCTGGGGCCTTGGATCTCGGGGTGGCCAAGCTGGCAGAGGCTCAGGCAGAACTACAGAAGCATCTCCTTTCAGGTCCTCTACTCTCTGTTAAACCAAAGTGAGGACATGGACAGACGGTCCCAGGTGGCCTCGGAAGACATCGTGAAACAAGTCAACAGGCTGAAGAATGAGATGTTCACGATGGGGACAAGATCAAAGGGAAAACGCTGCTGCCCATCCCGGAGCCCCTGGGCAGCCTGGATGGCACACTGGAGTCCATGGACAGGTCGGGCGCTGCGCCTCGTGTCGCCAGCTGCCTGGGGAGTGTCTGAGCCTTGACTGGGACAGACTCTCACTGCCAACTAGTTTTGTGTTGTTTTTTTTTTTTTTGACCAGTAAGGGGATCGCAACCCTCAGTATGGTGTGGTCCGCACCACGCTCAGCCAGTGAGCGCACCAGCCATCCCTATATAGGATCTGAACCCACGGCCTCAGCACTACCAGCGCTGCACTCTCCCGAGTGAGCCACGGGGCCGGCCCTGGTTTTGTGTTTTGAAGTGACTGAAACACACATGAAGGCAAGGGAGTGCCCTTACATGGTGTCATTAGGTGGTGCTGAGGCTGAGGGACATGTGCCAGGGCAAGAAGGGAGGGGCCCTGGGGCCCTAGGGTTCCAGCTCTCATGACAGCTGAGCAGCATCGATGCCCAGAAACAACCGGCCTGTGCTCCGGTCCCTCTCCCAATCACACATATGTACTAGTCCAGTATGGAAAAGACACAGCACGTGTCAACATAGCCAGGAGACAGACTGTTCAGCTTTAGATGTGGGCACTGAGAGGGAGTAGAAGGTGTCAGCAGGTGGATGCGAGTCCAAGGAGAGGCAGTGGTGATCCAGAGGCCCTGCGAAGCCCAAGGGGCTCCAGGGTGTCCCCTGGCATCTTCCCAGCCACTGTTTGCAACTGGTTTGGCATGTGAGACTCTCAGAATGATTAGGGGTGTGATAGCTTGTACCACACACTCATAGGCAACTGCTCCTGGGGGCTCTATGGCAAGTCCTCCATTCGTACACTAAGCCCCCAAAACGTGCCCTATAAGCACCCTGTAAGAATCCTCGAAGAACCGTCCTGAATAGGGTTCATTCCAGAGTACTCGCCCCTCTCCTCTTGTTTGGAGGTGAGAGCCTCAGGCCCTGGAACCTCTGACAACATCCATTGTCTGCTCAGGGTCTCTTCCTAGCTGGGGGGCTTGGGAAACTCTTCAGCCTCCCCGAGGGGCTGGGAGGCACCAGGTGCACAAGACCAGACATGGTGCTGTTGCTGGTGGTTTGGGGTCTGTTGGCTGAAGGCTGCTGCGGTAGGGGCAGGGCTCAGTGGACCCAGGTTGGTGTGGCCATGAGAGCATCTGCCCTGACCTCTGCCTGGCAGGATCCCCTCTTCCCTGGACAACTCGCTCCTGCACACCATTGAAACCATCATCATTGACTGGTCTCACCAAATCCAGGACGTGCTGAGCAAAGACTTGGCCCAGGCCCGTCTGGACGGGCTGCACCCCTGCCCCAGGTCGAGTTTGAGTTCTGGGACGTGCAGCTGATGAACCTCAAGTGCATCCATGAGCAGGTGGGGCCGAGAGCGGGGTCAGCGGCTACATCCCAGCCAGGGGGCGGGCAAGGGCTCGGCCTCTCAGTGCTGACCTTGCAGGGATCCTGTGTGGCCCGATGACCTGCTCCAGCTGGCCACAGGGTCAGGTCACCCTCATCTTAGGGTCGGTGGGCTCCATCGGAAGGCTGATATTCTTCTTCTCTCCTTTTCAGCTAAACAGACCCAAAGTGAACAGAAGAGTTGAGATCCTGAAAAAAGCCAAAAGCTGCTACTGGCCAGCCCTGCAAAATGTCTATATGAATGTCACTGAAGGTGAGCCTGTGACCCCACCCATGAGGTCCCTGATGAAGCTGCCCGAGCCTTCTGGGAGGGCTGCGCCTGTCGCCAACCCTGTGGGGTGGGGCCTATGCCTCCCCTATAAGCAGCTTCCTCAGCCCCCTCCTTTTGAGAAAGATCCTGGTTCTTGAAGGAGCAGGTGTCAAGAGACACCCAGAGCTGCCACGTTGTTGTTTCTGACCGATGTTCTCTCACTCACTGGTGAGCACCTGTTCTTGCTCTATGCAGGGCTGAAGGAAGCCAGTGACACTGTCCTCCTGCTGAAGCCCCTGCACATCCTCTTGGAGGAGGTGGAGCAGGTCAACTTCACATCGGTATGCTGGCAAGAAACACTCACTTTTGGGAGGAGCCTCTTGTCTGGGGGTGCAGGGGGCTACAGCTGTTTGGCTGTTACCAGGTGCATGGGCCTGGGGAGTCGCCTCTTCCCTCCCACTGGGGACCCTCTCCTGAAGGCCCAGCACAAGCCGTGGGAGGGCTGAGGTGCTATGACAAGGTTCTGAAGCTGGTCCTCTTTAGCACACCTGGGCCCATCTCTCCCCAGCTCCTGACCTTCATTGCCAAGGTGCTGGACACCAACTGCTTCATCTGGGCCACCTCTGAGCACTACAACATGCCCACCAGGATCATTGACATCCTGCAGGAGTTCTGCAACCAAGTCATCAAGATGGTAATCCCGGCCCATGAGCCACCTCCCCCCCCCTCCCAGTTCTGCTCTGTTCCCCTTCTTCCCACATTCCCTAGTAGTTTAAAAACAAGCCAAGGTGTTGGTACAGGCATTTTCAGGCCATGAGCTGAGGTTGAGCCCTCCTGGAGGTTACCTAGAGTTCTCCCAGGACCCGGGAGGAGAAAAAGAAGCAGAAGGCAAAGCAGGAGACTCTGCCACGAGAGTCCCAGCACCCCAAGACTCAGGGGCTTTGAGGAGTCCTTCTGGTCCTATACTCCCATCTCCCTCAACACAGACTCTCTTTCTTTCTTCCTTTCACAAGCACCCATTAGCCAGCCGCTAGCGTCTGAGTTGAAGGGTTGAAGGCCCCCCTGGGCTCACCCCTGGGCCGCCTGCATATATTGAAATCGTATTTGCAGCCCTGTCTGCAGGACAGAAGGCCCCTGTGGATACTCTGACCTTGGAGGGCCCCTGATCATCTGCGGCCAACATTCCCACAGCTGGCAGGCAGGTAGGGCCATGCACCCAAGGGACAGTCACATGTCAGAAGAAGCCGATTTGGAGTCACATGGTTCCCTGTGTGGAGTGCTGCTAATCAGCCAATCGGCCTGCAGATGGTATGCTTGGTCATTACCCCAAATGGCTTGACAGGGTTTGGGATGTCTGTCTTCTCTTTTGCCCAGATATGAATCTTCCTGAGCCTGGAGGAGGTGCTGAAAGGGAAAATAGAGGAAGTCCTGAACAGCATCACCCTGTCCATGAACATGCTCAAGGAGCTCTACTGCACGTACGATTTCTGCTGCGTGAACAGGAAGCGTTTCTTTAAGGTACCCCTGACTCCCAGAGCAGGAACCAAGGTGAAGACAGGCCAGGTTTATGTGGTCCCCAGCATTTGGGTAAGTGGGAATGTTTGAAGCCAACATGGCCTTCCCTCTCTCTATCTCTCTCCTAAAAGGACAAAGAGCCTGTGCCTTGGGAATCCCCATCTTCTCTTGCATTTTCCAGAATGAATTCCTTCTTCCATCGCATCCAGACCATTGAGTTAAAGATGAAACTTGGTTCACCTCCACCTGCACTTTGCAGCCTGCCTATACCTGAGCAGAGCTGCACCTTCCACCCTTAACCCCCTTAGAACAATCTTACCGTGGGGAACTTCAAAGTCAAGCCCAAACATCTGTGTCACTGGGAAACTGAGGCTTTGAGGCAGTCTCCTCTGTGTCTGGAGCTGTTAGCCACGAACAAAAGCAGCCCACTTTGGTTGTTTCTTTTTCTCGTGCCTTCTGCAATTTCTGCAATGGGCGGGTTACTGACAAGTTAAATGACTCTGTTAGGAAGCCTGGAGGCCAGAGGCAGAGTTGGTTAGTGGGACTGAATTATTGCAAGCGAAGACTTAAGAAGGACCCTGTGTAAGCTCTGTTAACACACAGAGTGACCTGTAGCAAATTAAAACTTTAAAATGGTTCAGGATGGTTTTCTCTGGGGAGAAGAGGGGAGAGGGGTTGCAACACGGGTAGGGCAAGAAAGTCTAGCTTTTTGTTCTGCAATCTTCTGCATGGTGTGTTTTCTTTTCTTTTTAAACTTTGTGCACATATAACTCACATCATAAAAAGAGGGAGAAAATCATCCTGGAACCGTCCAATGTTGATTTTAGGATGGACACTGTTAAGCAGCAGCTTGGGAAGGGCCTGTCCGGTTCTCATTCACACCCTCTGGGAGGCAGAGGAGGGAAGCCCATGTAGGACTCTGAAATGTAAGATGCGCCTGAAGGCTCCCAGCCCAAGAACTTGGAGGGTCACAGTCAAGTTTCTGGCCAAGTAGCTGTTGGTTCCTTCCTAATGGATTCTGAACCAGGAAGAAGTTTCTGGGGAAGGGGAAACTCTGGAGGTGGGGGGAGTGGCCTTAATGACCACCCCTGACCAATGGTCTCACTGTCCACCCCTTGTCCAATGGCCTCACTGTCCACCCCCAGCCCAGTGGCCTCACTGTCCACCCCTGCCCAGTGGCCTCACTGTTCACCACTGCCCAGTGGCCTCACTGTCCACCCCTGCCCAGTGGCCTCACTGTCCACCCCCTGCCCAATGGCCTCACTGTCCACCCCTTGCCCAATGGCCTCACTGTCCACCCCCGGCCCAGTGGCCTCACTGACCACCTGCTGAAGTCCAGCTTCAGTGAGGGGTGGGTACCCGAAAAAGGATGAGGAAGGTCGGCGAAAATAACAAGCACAGACAGAGACCTCAATGCATCAATATGCACGTTCTCTCTCTGCGGGCTGTCAGCGCTTTTGAGCTGGAGCCCAGTAGAGCATGAGACAATGCCTTTTATTTAAATTTACAACTCTGCAGGGGGGCTTTGGGTACTATTTTTATTACATCAGCAAGCTTGAGTCAATAATTCAAAAAGCACAGGGGAAACTTTTTTGGTGGTCAGCCAGTTCTTTCCCTTTGTCAGCACATCTCGGGTGATTAACTCGTGCTTCCTTTTCTTGGTATCAGGTTATCAGATCGGGACCATCTTCTCATTGTCCTGAAGTTAACCTGTGACCTTTTCCTGTTGGCAAGCTGTGGTTAATATCTACCCTATTAACAGGGTGG
>NW_007734225.1:78937-86350 GCF_000696425.1 Galeopterus variegatus | reverse complement strand
GCCAACTTACATCATATTTTGGACATCCCCTAGGGGGATACCAAATTTTTCCTTTCCCCATCTTGTATTCCATATATCCGTTCACCCAGATAGTAGGGAGAGGATGGGGATTTCTTTTTTGAAGTAATTTCGCCTGTATGGGCTGCAGCTCATGTTTAGTCATGAGCGGTGCTTTTGAAGCATATATCGGTGTGGTCAATTTGCCATAAAGGGATAATTTAGAATTATCCAATTTACCCGGATCCTCTGTGGGAATGTTTAGTTCAATGACCGTAAAATCATTTGTGTTATTTTAAAAATCTTTTGGGGATTTAGAGAACTGCCACGCTAACCAAAACATCGAAAGAGAAAGCAAAAGCAGTACCGCGAAGCCGAGGCAGCAGCCCTTATGGTTGCAGCAAGTGCTCGTAGCTGTGGCCTTGCCAACAGCTCTCCCTCTGGCAGCCTTGCCAACTCAGAGAGGGCAGCCCAAGCTGATTCCTTTAGGATCCTGCCATGGTGTGGACCACGCCAACCACACCTGCCCAATGGCCTCACTGTTCACCCTCTGCCCAGTGGCCTCACTGACCACCCCCTGACCAGTGGCCTCACTGTCCACCCGTGTCCAATGAGCTATGCCAGCTGTGCCAGCCTTGTCTGACCTTGTCCTCCTCGCTGGGCAGAAGAGCCCGAGGGCTCACCGCACAGCTCTCTTGCCTTTCCTTGGGTTTTCTTTGGTCTCACGGCTTGGTACCTTTGGACTCTGAGAGAACGGCACCAACTCGGTGCTGGCTGGGGAGGGGGCGCCAGTTCGGCACGAGCACCCTCACTTCTCAGCGCTGCCCGGTGCTGTGCCTGGCTCGTGGAGGGCCACGCTCAAGGGGCCTTGGGGACCGCGCATGGGAAACAGGAACCACACCCGGAGTCATCAGCTGACATGATTCAATGGAAAAATGAGTGGAACAGAAAACAAACTGAGGTTCTAGAAGAGCGTTTCTGTGAGCTAAACCAGCTGGGGAAAGCCCGAGCAGAGGGGCAAGCCACCCCGGAGGAGGCAGGACGTGCACATGGGTGTCCATGAGGCGCCGCCGCGTCCCCTCCTCTGCTGTTCAACTCTAGGAACATCCTGGATCCACGCCCCGCCACTTCCCATCGTGGTGTCGCCTGGGGCCACTTTGCTACTGGACCCTCGAGTTTGGTTATGAAGAGGAATTGACTTGGTTGTTGCGTTGTCTTTTCCTCCACCAGGATCTTTATACAACAGCTAGGGAGTTTCTGAAGCTGGAGAAGACCGAGCTCCGGGGAGTGAAGGGGAACATCCTGGGAAACCTGGTGTGTTGCGTTGTCTTTTCCTCCACCAGGATCTTTATACAACAGCTAGGGAATTTCTGAAGCTGGAGAAGACCGAGCTCCGGGGAGTGAAGGGGAACATCCTGGGAAACCTGGTGACTCAGATTTACGAGGAGTCTTTGACCTGGTGAAGGTCTTTGCTGAGGGCAGAAATGGCCCCTGGGACCCCGGAGATTCCGTGAGTCCATGGGAATGAATTGAGCAAATGCCAGAGGAGTGGGAAGACGCGGGAGGAAGGGGGCCGAGGCGCAGGCCATCCCACCGCTTTTAAAAAGATGTCACAAAAACTGCACGTAGAGCGGTGCCCACGACGGTGACCATGTGCAGCTTAGATGGAACCCTCAGCAGGGTGTCAGCCTTAGAACACTTGCCCTGCACTTGCAAGACCGACGTCTTCCTTTGCTTTTAGAGTTCTGACAATGATTACGCTGATTTTGAAACCAAATTTCAAGATCTGGGTAGGCGGCTGGCCACGATCTTTTGCTGAGCGTTTGACGACTGCAGCTCTATTGCGTCCTCTGCAAAGTTAAGCACGCGGCGGGGCTCCCGGGGCCAGCCGCTAAATTGTGACAGAGCACCGGACTCACACTGAGGACGGCCTCGGAGGGGACTGGAGGGGACGGGATCAGACGTCTTCATGGAGGCAGAGCGGGCTGGGCATGGAGGTCCCAGTGCCAGCCGGCAGCGAGCCCGGTGGGCAGCTTCTGATGGGATTAGAGTAAAGGAAGAAGGTGAGAGTGAGGGGCGGTTATTTTCTGACACTCGTGCTCAGGAAGAAAAAAGGTGCTCACTTGTTCTGATTTGTTTATCTATTTAACAAATATGTATTCACTCCCGAGGGGGAGTCCGTTTTCTTGCTCATTTGGGTGGCTGGCAGGATTCCATTGTGGTTGTGGAACTGGGGCATGGGTCCCCATATCCTCACCAGCTGTCACCTAAGGGCCATTTCCAGCTTCTAGGGGCTGCCTGCAATCCTCGGTTCATGGCCTCTTCATCCGTCTTCAAAGCCTTTGATGGCCGGTCGAGTCTGCCTCAGGCCTAGAATCCCGCCTCCTTCTTCTGCCATCACCGCATCTCTCTGGGCTACTCTCCACCTATTCTTCTGCCTTCCTCTTCCACTTTTAAGGGCTATCGTGGTGACACTGAGCCCACATGAATAACCCAGGACAGTCTCCTCTCACCTTAACCACACTTGCAAAGTCTCTTTTGCTGTGTAAGGTAACATAGTCCCAGGGCTTAGGGCATGGACATCTTTGGGGCCAGTATGCTGCTGACCACAGCCTCAGGTAATCCGAAGCATCCATCTCATAAGAGCAGTGGTCTTGCCCATGGGAGGGAAATCCTCCAAATTCCTGGGAATGGCCTAGTCAGTGGGACCAAAACACCTACCGTGGCCATGGCTAAAGTCCCTTCTCCCCCGGACAGGGTGGGGATGGGCACAGCCGGTGTTGGCAGCAACAGCGTCCTCTTACAAATGTTGCCAGGGTGCTTCTCCTGACTGGCATTGGGGTCTGTCTTTAGTTGAGAAGTTAGAGCATCGGTCCAGTTGTACCATCTGGGGACCCATGCCCCATGCGGTCTGCCGCAGCAGGGTTCCTTCTGATGGCGCGTGGTCAGTACAGTTAACTCCTAGGGCTCAATTTTACTTTCCTTGTTTACAGTCACTTGGGGAATTCCACACTGTGACCTCTGAGTACGGACAACAGTTTGAGAACCTTAAACAATGTCAAATTTGCCCAGTAATTCGACTTGTAGAAGTCCATTTTAAGCTAATCAGAGACGTGCAGAAAGATTGTACAAATGCAAAGGATCATCTGAGCATTGTTTGATAGAACAAATTTAAATAATATTCATGCCCGCTAAACATCTGACACTGCGGGAGGTGGCTAAACAGATTGCCACACACTCACAGGGCAGTACGCCATGTGATGATAAGATGCTCTTGAAGAATTTTTACTGATGTGTAACATGCTGGTGATCTAATGCTGAATGAAAACAAATATATATATAACATAATCCCAATGTGTAAAATATTTCTACATAAACAAAGAACTTGAAAGAAATACCCCAAATATTAATATATTAATAGCAATTATCTCTAGGTGATGGGATTACAGATGATTTTAAATTTCTTACACATAGTTAACTATACCATATTTACCAAATATACTACAATAAATGTATTTTACTTCTATTTGCCCCATTTTTTCTATGGTTCTTTTTTATTCTTGCCTTTTGTTGTAGTAAATGACTCCCCACCCCCATTCCATCCCCTTCCTCTAATTTCTTGGCAGTGATATCCTCTCTTTCTACTCTTTTCTGGTGACCTTTGAATTCGTACCATGCATGCTTAACAAAGTCTGTAATTTATCTTGTTTTAGCTACCTTCCAAACACTATAAAGACTTGAGAATATGATTTCCATCACCCCCTTCCCAACCTCCAGACCGTCAGTTTGGGCAATGTTAGTGACTATTCTTAGTATTTTATACAGACTAGTTTTGTTTATATCTACCTACATGTTTACCAATTTCTTTGCCTGCCCTTTCTTCTTACATTTAGACAGTTTTTCTGAGGTCATTTTTCTTCTTCCTTAGAAGTTCCTTTTGTGAAGGTCTGTTAGCACAAAATGCTCAGTTTCTGTTTATTTATCCCATCTTAATTTTACCTCAGTTCTTGAAAAATGGTCTTGCCAGGCACACGTGCCTGACGGCTGTGTTTTCTGCACTTAGAAGGTATCCACTGCCATGTTCTTTCTTGCTGTGGAGAGGTCTGCTGCTGGTTGAATTGTCATTCTTTCATAGGCGTCTTCTCTTTTCTCTCTGGATGCTGTTATGATGTTCTCTTTGTCTTTGGTTTCCCACAGTTTTACTGAATAGCAGAGATGCTAGTTGTCTCCTAATATGAATTTCCCCATCTGTAAAAGTAAGTTTCAGCTGTGCATACAGAAGCCTAGCTAAAGATTTATTTCTTAGCNTAATTTTACCTCAGTTCTTGAAAAATGGTCTTGCCAGGCACACGTGCCTGACGGCTGTGTTCTCTGCACTTAGAAGGTATCCACTGCCGTGTTCTTTCTTGCTGTGGAGAGGTCCGCTGCTGGTTGAATTGTCATTCTTTCATAGGCGTCTTCTCTTTTCTCTCTGGATGCTGTTATGATCTTCTCTTTGTCTTTGGTTTCCCACAGTTTTACTGAATAGCAGAGATGCTAGTTGTCTCCTAATATGAATTTCCCTATCTGTAAAAGTAAGTTTCAGCTGTGCATACAGAAGCCTAGCTAAAGATTTATTTCTTAGCCTCCTTTCCAGCTAGATGTGGCCATGAGACTAGAATCCAGCCAGTGGGATGTGACTGGAATTACTGTGTGCAACTCTTGAGAGTGCCCTTAAAAACAAAGGAGTGCCTGCCCCCCACCCCCAATCCTTCCCCCCAGCTGGAATGAGGATGTGGTGGTGGAAGCTGGAGCAGCTGTCTAAGACTCTGAGATGGAAGCTCTTTGAGGATGGCAGAACCAACCAGTGAGAGGGTACCCAGGTCCCCATATCCCTGGAGCCACCACATCCACTCTGGTCTGCTTTGTGCTTTGGTTGTATAGTAAGAGAGAAGTAAACTCTTATTTGTTTAAATCACTGTTGTTTTGGTCTTTGTAATCTAAACACGTAACATACCTAATATCCATTAGTAGGTATGTAGACATCAATTTCTTTTCATTTGTCTTTCATGAGATAAGGTTTGCTTCCTGCATCTGTGGATTTGTGGCTTCCAGCTATCCTGGGAAACATTTAGCTGTTGTCTCTTTATCTCTCCCATTGTTTCCATTCTTCCCTTCTACGATTCAATTAGACTGTAGTAGACTTTCCATTAGGATAGTGGACCTCAGTCTGCCCTCCACATCTTTTCATTGCTCATAATTTCCATCTACCCAGCCTCTCTTCTGTAAATTCTGGGTAATTTCTCCAGCTCTGATTTTCAGTTCAATAATTCTCTCTTCTCCTGTGTTTGGTCAGCCATGTAACCTATTCCTTGAGATTTTCATTTCTGGAAGTTCTGTTTGGTTATTTTGCACATATCACTGGCTATTCTTGATATCACCTTTTCCTGACTTTTTAAAAATTCCAGCTCTAATCTTCAGAAGCATTTTATCATAATGCTTTTATATTTTCCAGCTGGTAATCCCAACACTTATTTAAAAGAGTGTCTGGGCATGGGGCCACAAACCATTGTGTAATTTAGAGGCCCCTTGAGAAAGAGTCCTTCCTCTTTCTTGTCTGAACTCCTCCCAGGAGATTATTTAAACTTCCGCTGCTGTGTTCAAGTTTTCTTACAATCTTTCATTTGGATGAGACCTAGGGCTCCCCTCTGCACTTTGTCCCACCACTGTCCTCCCACCTCTGCATGCACACTCCCCGGGAGAATGTGAGTGTGACACAGAGGCATGTGTGGGTGTAGGCAGGGCGTGGGCGTGGGCATGAGTGTGGGTGTGGGCGTGAGCCAGCCAAACCACAGAGCAGCTTGTTCCAGGGCCTCCTCAGACAGCCCATCTTCACGTTGACTTAAATCCACCATCGCCCATTTATAAAGCCAATGTTTTGTAATGTGGAGACAAACACTGCCCTTTCCACCTCGTAATCCCAGTAGATGGAAAGCCCTCCCAGGCCACGAGTCATTTCACACAAACTTATATGTCCAACCTTCTGACAACCAACCTTTGGGTTATCTGACCATAACTCCACCAACTCTTTAGGGAGCGCCACCGCGCTCCCAAGCGGCGCACTGTAGCAGTGCGCCACTGGGCCGGCCCATCACTGGCTATTCTTGATATCACCTTTTCCTGACTTTTTAAAAATTACAGCTCTAGGGCCGGCCCGGTGGCGCACTGCTACAGTGCGCCGCTTGGGAGTGCGGCGGCGCTCCCGCCGAGGGTTCGGATCCCACATACAGACCGGTTCCCGCTCACTGGCTGAGCGAGGGGCGGGCACAGCACCGAGGGTTGCGATCCCGTTGCCGGTCCCGGTCCGGTACGGGCGCGACACTGAGGGTTGTGGCCCGTTGTCGGACACGAAAAAAGACAAAAAAAGGAAAAAAAAAAATTACAGCTCTAATCTTCAGAAGCATTTTATCATAATGCTTTTATATTTTCCAGCTGGTAATCCCAACACTTATTTAAAAGAGTGTCTGGGCATGGGGCCACAAACCATTTTGTAATTTAGAGGCCCCTTGAGAAAGAAAGAGTCATTCCTCTTTCTTGTCTGAATTCCTCACTGAGAAGTGGTTATTTAAACTTCTGCTGCCATGTTCAAGTTTTCTTACAGTCTTTCATTTGGATGAGACCTAGGGCTCCCCTCTGCAATTTGGAACACCACTGTCCTGCCTCTGCATGCACGTTCCCCGGGAGAACGTGAGTGAGACACAGAAGCACACGTGAGCGTGGGTGCGGGCATGGGTGTGGGCATGAGCCAGCTGTACCACAGAGTAGCTAGTTTCAGGGCCTCCTCAGACAGCCCATCTTCACATTAACTTAAATCTGCCATCACCCATTTAAAAAGCCAATGTTTTCTAATGCGGAGACAAACTCTGCCCTTTCCACTTTGTATTCCCAGTAGACAGAAAGCCCTCCCAGGCCACGGGTCTTTGCACACAAACCTTATATGTCCAACCTTCCAACAACCAACCTTTGAGTTATCCGACCGCAACTCCATCAACTCTTTAGTTTCTGGCCTCAGTTTCTACATCCTGGTGATTATCTGTCTGTTCCCAGTATGTGTTAAAGGGAAGCCTGAACATAGCACTCACAAGTAAAACAGAAGTGATGATTACTGGATTTCTCGGTGCTTTGAATTATTAACATCATAGTCTCATCGAATAACTCAGAGTCTGGGCATTTGTGCCCATTCCTCAGCATCACAAACTGATGGTTTGGGCTGCCCAAAGATTGCTGGCAAGTTTCTTCAGGCTCACGTGGCACTTTTGAACTCTACTTTTTATACTGTACAATTTGCCCATTTAAAGTGTGCCATTAAATGGGTATTAGTATATTTCAGGTCATGCAATGCTCCACAATCAATTCTAGAACATTTTCATCACCCTG
>NW_007734225.1:75374-78862 GCF_000696425.1 Galeopterus variegatus | reverse complement strand
GTTTCTTCAGGCTCACGTGGCACTTTTGAACTCTACTTTTTATACTGTACAATTTGCCCATTTAAAGTGTGCCATTAAATGGGTTTTAGTATATTTCAGGTCATGCAATGCTCCACAATCAATTCTAGAACATTTTCATCACCCTGGCTGTTCCCTGTTTCTCCCCAACCTCCCCCACCTAAGTCAATCATGAATCTACTTTCCATCCATAGAGATTTCTCACATTGCTTTTTCAAAAATGTGAAAGATTTTTGAAAATGTTGCCAACATTAAAAATTGAGAAAGTTCACATCAAAGCCCAGATTTTCGCCTTTTGGAAAAGCAGATCTAGCCACACTGGACACACAGTTCCTCAGGGCAATGTGCAGCTGAAGCAGAGCAGGTGCTGTTCCCTGTAGACAGGATGCTGGGAGACAAGATGCAGTGATTGGGGGCTTGCAGATTAACTAAGAAAAGACATTAACAGGAGAAGAGACAAAGTTTATTCCTATGTGTATGGAGCACAAGACAGAAGTCACTCTGAACAGCTGGAGATGGGGGTTTATCTACCAACCTAATCAAGGAAAGGCAGGGGTGAGGAGAAGGGCTTCTGTGGGGGAAAAAATGGCTTTTTTAAAGAAAAGACAGATGGGCTTTTAGGGGAACAAAGGGGAGGTAGGACAGTTTGTGATTATGTCTGTTCATTCCTGGCAATAAATCTCCCCCAGAGAGAATTTATGGCAGCTTCACTCTCTGATAAGAAAAGCTCTGAAAAGGCTTTTTTCTGCATCTGTTGAATCTCAAATGTCTTTAGTTTAAAATTATCTTTATACCAACTCTAGAAGTTTAAGTGGGTCCCCATACAGACCATGAATAGTCCAGTTTGCCCCAGTCCCCACCACTCCCTATTGTCCCAGCCCAGCCCTTTTCATGCTTGTATGGAAACCTGCCCAGCCCCCAAAAAGATTGCTGGCAGAATCTCTACATCATTAGTGATGGCAGAATCCCTGCAGGATCTAGTGTGTGTGGCTTCAACTCTGAAGAATAGGTATCAAGTAAGTATAGGTAGATGCTTATTTTAATTTCTCTGCTTAGTTTTATGTATCTTTGCCAACTATGAATCTCAGAACTACATCTTTCCCTCTGGGTTGCCAAGGACAACAAACTGCCCATAGGGCAGGCCTGATAATTACTATAGTGTCTCAGGTCCCAGGCACTCTTCTAAGCACTGCCTACATTACATCACTCAATTCTCACAACCCAGACTCTTTGCTAAGCTCCTTACCTACATTGTCCACCCCATTTGACCAGCTCAGACTGGTCAAAAACCTGCTCAAGGTCACACAGCTAGCCAGCAAGCAGAGAAAACAGAATCCCAAGCCAACTCTGAGCTTGACTGCTTCCAAACCCCTTGGACAGATGGGCTCCCACGACCATGAAAGCAATCAGGCTGGCCTGGGCAGCCCAGGATGGGGATCATCTTTCTGGGGGATGTCAAGGCTAGGCTTCCTGCAGCTGAGCTGGGGACCCAGAAAGCACCCCACCCCTAAGCATAAAGATCTCTCTCACAAAGATGCCAGGATGGTCCTTTGCGTTTTAAACATTTAAAAATGCAAATTAAAAAATGCAAATGCACGTGAATTTGAAGCTCTACAAATGTAATCATCAATTAAGTCTTGGATCGAGTTGGTGCTCCAAGCAAAATATCAATGAATGCAAATCAATACAGTGCCTCCTTGCTGTTGTTAAAGAAAAAATTATTCAGTGATACTTGCTAAAGCGTGGTGAGGAAGACTTTATTCAGAATGATGTCTGTGGGTGCCGGGAGCACTGCAACGGGTCTTGTAGGAGGGGAGAGTTTTTGGGCTCAACTCTGATTACAGCACAGGTGAGTGGGGATTTATAGCCAAGGAGCAGGGTGGGGGTCAGTGGATGGAAAATCACTAAGAGGACACATCAGGGGTGAGGGGGATTTTGGCTAAACTGATGGAACAGGATTCTTGCCGAAGGCAGGCCAGGGATGGAGGTTGGGGGCTTCCTGCTAAACTGACTCAGCGAGATTGCCAGAACTGGATTTTACAAGGAACTATGCAGATGAAGCTAGGGGAAGTTTTGGGAGACTGACTACAGTTTGGACAAGCAAAGGTTCTTCATCACCGTTCCCTTCTCTGGGATACCCTTCCCCAGACAGCTGCGTCACTCGATGCTCCCTTCCTTCCTCCCATTAAAATGCCACCTGCCTCCACCCTCAAGTAGCATCCTTCCCACCTCTACACCCTTCCTCTCCTCCCTAGCTGGCCAGCACCGACCTGCTGGGTTTTTCCTCTCGGCACTTGCCCTCCCTGGTGTGCTATTGTGCATTGATGTCTTCATGTGTTCGTTGTCTGCCCAACTAGAACATAAACTCTCTGAAGACAAGCACTTGATTTGGCTTCACTTAGAACAGAGTCTAGGGCTGGCCCGTGGCTCACTTGGGTAAGCGTGGTGCTGACAACATCAAGTCAAGGGTTTAGATCCCCTTACCGGTCATCTTTTTAAAAAAAAAAAAGAGTCTAGCACATGGCAGGGGCTTTTGAGTTTCTCCTGTGGCACAAAAGTGTGTCTAGCTAAGGGAGCTTGGTGATTCTGGACATTGTCAGGAGGTAGTTTCACCTTAGAGTAGACCTTTGGCGTGGAACCCAGAAGGGTGATAACACAAAGCTTCAGAGGCCACCCAAGGGCAGAAGGGTTCTGAGCAGAGGTTTTGAGTTGATCCTTTAGTCTGGAGACCCCAGTTCCTCCCCTGTGATTGTTCTCCAAAGTTAAAAGACAATGCTAGAGCGAAGGATTGGGTGGGCCCGGCACCAGCATCTATCACCTCCTGTAATCCTTACGATGGCTTCTCAGGGAGGAAACAGGCCCAGAAAAATCAGAAAAGCTCAGTGATGGGCCAGGATGGGGCAGGATGAGTCCCCAGACTGTCTCGGGCCCCCAAAGCACGTGGAGATTTCACCCCCATAAGTCTGGTTTGGAACAAGGGGGAGAACTGATGAGGAAGAGTATCCAGGCAGGGCCAACCCCACCCTGGGTTGAAGCACCCCAACTTCGTGAGTCTCAATTCCCCCCTCTGGGAGGAGCAGGTGGTCCAGGAGGAACCTAAATACGGCCCCTGCAAGATGGAGCCATGCCCCAGAAGGATCAAATACAGTAGTTCTCTTGCCGGGGCTTTCTCAGGGAGCACACACCCTCTCCTACCATGGCCTGGATCTGCTTTTGTACTCTAGAAGGGGAAAGAGTCATTTTCTGAATTTTAACTTTATGCTAGATTAAAAAGAAAAACAGAAGGGAAAAAAAATGAAGGAAAATCACTCTTGCAAAAATCTCCATCTCGGGCCGGCCCGGTGGTGCACTGCTACAGTGCGCCGCTTGGGAGTGCGGCAGGCGCTCCCGCCGAGGGTTCGGATCCCACATACAGACCGGTTCCTGCTCACTGGCTGGGCGAGGTGTGGGCGCGACACCGAGGGTTGCGA
>NW_007734225.1:70419-74389 GCF_000696425.1 Galeopterus variegatus | reverse complement strand
CTTGCAAATTTCTCGAATGGGGCCGGCCCGGTGGCGCACTGTGCTAGTGCGCCACTTGGGAAGCGCGGAGGCGCTCCCGCCGAGGGTTCGGATCCCACATACGGACCGGTTCCCGCTCACTGGCTGGGCGAGGTGTGGGCGCGACACCGTGGGTTGCGATCCTGTTGCCGGTCCCGGTCCAGTACGGGCGCGACAATGAGGGTTGCGATCTGTTGCCGGACACGAAAAAAAAAAAAAAAATCTCCATCTCCATCTGTTCCTGTTGCTGTTAGACCTAAGAACGCTGTGCTCCAGTTAGGAGACTAATGGCCCCTGGGGTCCCTCCCTCCCATCCCGGGCTGCCTGCCTGCTAGTTCTTATCATCAGCAATTCACACACATCCGGACGTTCTAGAGCCATTTCCCACATGTCCCCCTCCTGGCAGAAAATAAAATTAGCTCTCTTCAGGGAAGTCATCAGCCAAAAAATAAAAACATGAAGAGGGAAGAGAAATGGGATAGAGGAAGACAAATCCAGGAGCTTTGTGAACCAACAAGGGCAACATTTTTTCTCCCCAACTGTCACTTGTCTTAACTTTTTTTAAGACATGCAAGTGGTGACCTCACACATCTGCAGCTGCCCGGCAGGTGCCTGTGCAGGACAGGGTGAGCCAGCCAGAACACCAGCTTTTCCGCTTCATCCTGAGAGTCAACAGCTGCTCCATTTGGCTTTTAGGGGCCTGAAAACCTCTCCTCCTTTTTTCATAGTCATGTTTCAGTCTTTCCTCAAAAGGCCATGTTTAGGGACAAAGGTCATATTTTTCAAACCAAAATCTGGGGCAAATCTGAGACCTCGGCTTGCCAAAGCAGGTCCAGGTCTGCCAGGCAACAGTGTGGGTCCTTTTTCCAGCAGCCCCAGCAGACTCACCCAGATTTCCCACTGACCCCAGCACTCAGTGAGTTTAGTGATTCGGGGCCCCATGTAGTATAAGCTCATCCATCCTCTCTCCGGCTCCCCTCTCACCCTGGCTGTCCCCCTCGCCCCCATAGCTTTTTTCAGAGCAAAACAATTTCTTGATGGTGGTCTTTGTTGCTTTGAGGATGACAGTGCTCTTATTAAGAGAAAAAAATCTTGTGAATAAAACATTTCTCCATCCAGTTTATATGCCCCAGTTATATAAATCCAGTATTGTGGCTATTTTTAATGTCTAATTGTATTTTTGAATTGTTCCAATCTTCTTTGCCAAAATCTTTATTTCCTGGAATAAAATCTTCTAGACCTTGGACCTAGTTTGCACAGCTGGTTCACAAGCCATGTATTTGGGGACTTAGCACATGTCAACACAAAAATTATAGAAGCATCCATTTAAACAGGTGCCATGCAGAGAAAGGTTCAAATGAATTCATTTGTTTTGACAAGGTACATGTTTCCCTCCTGAAGATTGGACCTGCCCATTCTGTCCACAGCCAGGGGCTGTGGGGCAGAAGCAAGGCCTCTGGGGAAGACCCCCCACTTCCTGCTCCCCCCAGCTCCTGTACATATGTGGGGGCCTCCTAGAGCAGCCTCTGATTCTCGCCAAGGTGGTGCCCAGGTACTCCATCTGAATACTGAGCTGGACAATGCCAAGATCTGAAATGACACCCAGATGGCAGCCTCTACAGAAGGGAATATCCCCCTGATCCACAAGAACACGCCCCCCCAGTGGCTGGGCAGCTCAAGTGGAGCCTGGAGCTGCAGGAGAGGCTGAAGGCATCAATGAAGCACCTAACACACACCGAGCACCTGTAAGTCCGGGTGCCTGGCCAAGGCGCACAAGGGCAGCCACCCCACCTCCATGTGTGGGAGAGGGAGACGGCCCGCCCTGCCCCCGAGAATCCACGCTTCTTAGCGGCCAAACCTTTGCCTCCCAAAGCAAAATCCCAGGAGAGACCAACCCCATTGGTCCTCTCTCCCCTCCGAACACCTTCTTGGAGTGTGCTCAGGAAGACTTGGGCTAGTCCTTGCCCTTGAACATCAGCCTACGGAAATAAACAAAGACCACCCAAATGGGACCAAGCAGATGCTACTTATGCAGAGTTCGCTATAGCAAAGGGGTCATCCAAGCCACTGTCACGTGAATTTGGCAGAGGCTCAGAGGCAGGCAGAGGAGCACCTGGAAAGCTTTGCAGTGGAAAATGGGGGAGGCTCTGGTGAGCCCTGAGGGAGGCCGTTGGTCTGAGGAAGCTCAAGCCATCCTATGTGGTTGGTTAGGGGGCCCATTTTGCTTCTTTTTGGTTGGTCCTAAGTTGGAAGGGAAGCTGTCCATTATTAATCAAGCCCTGGCCATTTGGGACCGATTGCTACAGGGATTACTGTTTGACTTCTCGGACTGGCTGCTTCAGCCAATGGGTTGGCTTCCTGGGCTGGTTGTTGCAGATTGTGGGTCAGAGCTCTGTTTTTATACACAGTCTGGCCATTGTCCATCTGTAGAGTCAGTCTGTCAGCCTTGACGAAACAGGTAGCTGGCTGTCTGCTTCAGCACCCCCAGATCCAGCCCCAATGGTTGGGGTGCTAAAGAGACCCTGAAAGACACGTCCAAGTGAAGCCTGGCACCTCACTGCCCTGTCTGTCTCTGATTCCAGGGTCATGCCCAGTATGGAGGCCAAGCCGACCTACCAGAAATACGATGAGATGATGGAGCTGCTGAGAAACTACTGCGAGACGATCTACAAGCAGTGGCTGGACAGAGTGGACCAGGACTGCCACTTCAGCCTGGGGCAGCCACTGATCCAGCAGGACCGTGCCACCAACTTCATCCAAGTCAACTTCAGCAAAGTGGTGGGTGCCACCCAGGGGGCTGGGGTCCCACTGCAGGTGAAGGAAGAAGCCCGAGGGGCCCCTGCTGTGGAGGCTGCCCCTTTCCACCATAGCACATGTTTGTGGGGGGTGACATTCATGTCAGAGTTAGTCTAAAGCTTTATTTTTAAAGTGTTTTGATGTCCAGGATATCTTTAAGCTCTGAGGGAAAACAGTAGCATCCTCCTCTGGCCAGTTAGCTCAGTTGGTCAGAGTGTGGCCCTATAGCAACTGACCAGCTGCCAAAAGCAAAAAAAAAATTAAGCTCTGAGGGAAAACAGTAGCATCCTCCTCTGGCCAGTTAGCTCAGTTGGTCAGAGTGCGGCCCTATAGCAACTGACCAGCTGCCAAAAACAAAAAACAAACAAACAAAAAAAACCAGCTGCCAAAAGCAAAAAAAAAACCCCATCATCCTTGGAAATGCTTCAGCAAGGACCCTTTTGAAAAGCTTGGCCACCTTTCTTGTGATTCTCAGGAAAACATCAATTTGAAAAAAATTTTTAAAAGTCTTTGCAGGATCTAGACAAACAGGCTGGAGGTAAGCTGGGGAGAATTCACAGTGGTGGGCTGCAGGGTGTGTCCCAGGGCTAAAATCTGGATGGTTTAGACACTCACAGAGGGTGGAAGCAAGTGCGGGGCTGTCCTCCTGCACACACCACCTCGTGATCTGCCCTGCCTGGACACGGGCATGATGCCAGGGAGACAGGGAAACCAGAGATGCCTCTTCCTTGGAAACCTTCCCTGCACAAGGATTCATTCTTTCCCTCATTCAACAAACATTTACTGAGCACCTACTGTGTGTATGTGCTTGGGATAAATTAGTGAACCTGAGAGACAAAGTTCTTTGTCCTGCCCTCCTGGAGCTTACCTCCTGGAGGGAGAGCAAGAGAGAGGAACAAGGGGAGAGAGAGAGAGAGAGAGAGAGAGAGAGAGAGAGAGAGAGAGAATGACCAACTAGCATAATAAAAGAGGTAAAGTATGTGATACGTGAGGGGGTGCCCCCAGGAAAGAGCAGGAAGGGCAGGTGGAGAAGTGCAGGGCAGGAGGAAGGGAGGCAGAGCAATTTTAGACATGAGCAAAGACTGGCAGGAGGTGGGGAGTTGGCCACACAGAGACGAAGGGAGAAGCCTTCAGACACGGCCACCAGCTAAAGCCA
>NW_007734225.1:67924-69644 GCF_000696425.1 Galeopterus variegatus | reverse complement strand
TGGGCAGGAGGGTAGGAGCAGGGAGGTGAGTCAGGAGGCTTCTGTGCAATCCAGGCAAGGGTGGCTCCAGCCAGAGTGACAGCAATGAAGGTGGTGAAGAGCAAGAGTGTCAATGAGATTCCAGAAGGGTTGAAAATGGAGTACATTTGGGGGCTGGGCGACTGGAAGGGCAGAATTGCCACCGGCTGACCGGGCAGCCGAAGGCGGCAGGGGCAGCAGGCTGCAGGGGAGGTGGACTGCCCTGCTTTGGCCACGTTGAGTTTGAGACGTCAACTGGACGTCCGAATGGAGGTGGCGCGCAGGCAGGTGGGTGGAGGAGTCTGGAGGGCAGGAGAGAGGTCTGGTCGGAGACATAAATATGGGAGTCACCTCATGCAGACGGTCCTGAAAGCCATGACATTGGGAGTGATCGCACCTCATTCAATTGAGAGTAAATTGAGGGGGATCAGGCTGTGTGGCTCTCCATCACAGAAATCTCGAGATGGCCAAAAGGGACTGATTATGGTGACCAGGAGAGTCTGGTGTTCTGTGTGCCCAGAAGGAGGGAGCAGCCAGCCACCAGGGGTCATGTGAGATGGAGCCTGTGATGTGACCACTGGACTCAGCAATGGGGAAGCTGTCTCGACCTTGAGAACAGCTTGGTGGACAGAAGCCCTGTTGGGAAGAACGCCCCTGGTGTTGATCTCCTGGGTCCTAAGCTGGTTGGAGAAGAGGGAAGAGGGGAGGTTAGATCCTAGGAAGGACCCAGGTGAAGCTCTGAAGCCTTTCTCCAAACAACCTGGGGGTAAGGGGGAGGGGAAGAGGACAGAGATAAAGTTATGATGATGTCATCCACCCATGATGATGATGATGTCAGTGCTTTCTGGCTCAGGACCAAAGAGTGTGAAAACGTCCTCATCCTGCCAGCAAACGTCCCCTCCCACCCACCTGAGAATCCCACAGGCTGTACAAACCTTCATTTCTGCCTCTCAATGCCACACTGCGGAGATTACCTTCTGACACGTTCTTTGATCTTCATTTGCCATTTAGTTGGTGGCAGTTCTCAGAGAAGTCAAGTATTTGAATTTCCAGCAACAATATGAGATTCCAAGCAGTGCAGAGAATCTGTTCTCAGACAAGACCTTCCAGAAGTTTGTGGGCAACGTGGAACTCATTGTTGGCTGGTATAATGAGGTGAGTTGGTGTCCTTCTTTGGGTTTTCTTTGCCAAGTTTCCATTTTTTGTTTAGAACAAACGCTGGTGTAAGATCTTCAAGTGGAGCAGAATAAATGAGTATATTTCAATATTCAAATGTGGTTCAAGCTACTCTTCGTTATTCATGCAGCAGTGGCAGCCATGATGGAGACAGGTGATGTCAAAACGGCTGATGATGGAAACCTTATTTCCACTGGATTTTGGCTTATGTTATACAACTTTTCATAGATGCTTTATTCTCCTAAATATATTTTGGATAATTTTAAAGCCATTCGACGTTACTTCGATTACTCCCATTTAAGTGTGTGTGTGTGTGTTGGGGGCATTTCCTGGAAGGCGGACTAGGATTACAACTTTCCCAGTGGTGCATAGTGAGGGGGCTATGTGTGAGGTTCCTGGAGAGGAGGCCGGTCCACCCTCAGCTCTTGGTTTAAGAATTCCTTTTCAGATTTGATTCCTGACATTAGTTTGGTCTGGGGACCTGACAGAGTAACCACAAGGAGTCTGCTTATAAACAAGAGTTTCT
>NW_007734225.1:64480-67090 GCF_000696425.1 Galeopterus variegatus | reverse complement strand
GTTGGATTAGTCAGAGTTGTCCAGAAAAACAGAACCAATAGGATACACACACACACACACACACACACACACAGAGAGAGGCATATATATACTATATATATGTATATAGAGAGGGGGGGATTTATTATGAGGAATTGCCTTGCACAATTAAGGAGGTTAAGAAGTCCCACGATCTGCCCTTGCAAGCTAAAGACCCAGGAAAGCAGGTGGTGTAATTCAGTCTGAGTCTGAGAGCCTGAGCACCAGGGGAGCCAATAGTGCAAATCCCAGTCCAAGGACAGGACAAGTGGAAATGAGATGTCCCAGCTCAAGCAGTGAGGCAGGAAAAAGGGGGTGAATTTCTCCTTCCTCCCCCTTTCAGTTTATTCAAGCCCTCAACAGATTGGATGATGCCCAAGCACACGGAGGAGGAGCAGTCTACATTACCGAGCCCACCATTTCAAATGCCAACCTTATCCAGAAACACACTGATAGACACACCCAGAAACCATGTTTAACCTGGGCACCCCATAGCACGGTCAACTTGATAGATAAAATCAACCCTCACGGCTGCGTCATTCCATCTTCAGAGCAAATCATCCACCTTCTACTCCCGCATCATCTTTCCACCTTCTCTTTCAACCTTCATATCTCCTTATTATACGGATCCTGGTGATTCCATTTGGCCCCCTGGATAGTCCAGCCCACCCGCATAATCTCCCCCTGTCAAGATCCTTAACTTGATCACACCATGTAACTTCATCTGCGTCATGTATCTTCATCTGTGCCATGTAACATATTCACAGATTCTGGGGATTAGCATGTGGACATCTTCGGGGGCCATCATTTCACCTGCCACAGACACCTAATCCAAAAAGGGGCCAACAAGATTCCCCCTCCTTGGAGTCCTGAGGATGGGAATTGGTCCCAGAAAGAATGCATCAGTCAGATGCTGGCAGGCACAGGAGTGGGTTGGGTGGCCAGCCCCAGCCTCATCCACATGGGAGTCACGGGGCCATGGGGGAACAGAAACAGAGACTGCACAAGGGAGGCAGCAGGAAAGTGGAGCAGACAGCCAGGGGGACCCACATCCCCAAGAGGCAGGGGTGCCCCGAACATTCCACCTGCATCCCTGTGGGTCTCCCAGGTGCTTGATGCCTGTCAGTTTCCTCTTTGCAGCCTTACTTTGTTAGTGCCCCCATGTGACTTGAGCTAGCTTCAGTGGGTTCACGATTCTTGCAGCCAACTTGCCCCCAACTGGAGTGACCATCTGGGACCTGCAATGTTTCTGCTTCTGTTTTTCGTGTCTCGGTCTGCCCAAGAGGTGCTCACACACTCCCACATTCCTCACCCTTTCAATGCCACCTCCAGGCCAGGCTCTGCCCCCCTTCTCCAGCTAAGGTTCAGGTTCTGCCTTGCAGGGGTCTTGTAGAGCATGCCAGTTCCATCCCTGATGCCAGCTTGATCCACTTCCTGTCCCCTCCCTCCCCAGCCCTACCGCTATGCTCTGTCTGCAGCTCTGTCTGTGCCACATACCTTCCAACTCGGAGAGAAAGAAATGGCAACAGTAATATGGTGAATTCAAAGGGTGCTTTTCTCGCTGAGGACCTGCTTACAAGAAGCTTCATGTAGGGGATGGTGGCCAGATATCACCAAGTATCGACCAAGCCCCAAATTCAATGCCCACCTTGGATGCTTCAGAAGAGAAGGGTTAGGATATCAGAAAATTCAGAGTGAAGCCTTGGGGGGACTGAGGAAGCCTCTGGCTCTTGGTAGAAATGACCTCTTCATGAACAGGCTGTGGAAGCCAAAGGTGAACTGAAATGTGCCAGCCTGTGCTGTCACATGGAATTGTCAAAAATATTCTGCCCCCAATCCTCCTCCCCTCACCAACCACCAGAGAATTAACCATAGATTTATTTCTTTTATTTCCATTCTAAGAATTATGGCATGGTTGAAATGTAATCTAATATAAAGTAAAGTGAGCTTAGTTTCATTAATTTCATTTTCCAAGATAAAAATGTCATCGACTCACGTATGGAACACCAGTGTCTACTCTAAGTGGGTTTCCTTGAATCAGCTTTCTCCAGACGCTTGTCTTGAGGCTCAGTTCTCCTCCATTCCCTGGAATGCCACCCGGGCAAGGTGCTTAGAGAAATAGTGATGAGGAAAACTGTTCACAGGTTACTTTCAGTGCAGAAGATTGCCTACGATGACCATGTAATCAGGAAGAAAAAATCCAACAAACGGTATTTAAAATGAAACAAAAAATTGATCTTCCATTACTATTCTTCCAAACAGAACCCAGCCAAGCATACCATGTTCAATCCATAAATCGTGACATCTCCGGCTATGAATGACATGGTACCATTAATGAAAACGCTGGACAAGGGTGAGCAGTAAGAAAATCAGACTCCAGGCTGAGTTCCACGAGTAGCTCTTATTATTACAGCTGAGTTGGACTCTTCATTTTATATTAATGTCTCTCAAAATTTTATATTTTTCTTAGCACTGGTTACAGCAGATCTCTTATTACATCTTTTCTTCACGTGTAAATTTGTGTGTATGTATGAATATGTGCATGTTATATAGGCTTGTTTTCTCTGTCTTTTTTTTTTTTTTTTTTTTGGG
>NW_007734225.1:59819-64100 GCF_000696425.1 Galeopterus variegatus | reverse complement strand
TTTTTTTTTTTTTTTTTTTTTTTTTTTTTTTTTGGCAGCTGGCTAGTACAGAGATCCAAACCCTTGAACTTGGTGTTGTAACCCCATGCTCTAATCAACTGAGCTCACCAGCCAGCTGTGTCCATTATATGCACACGTATTTGAAGATGCTCCTGGGTCCTTTCAATGGGCTTCTTATTCTTAGTATTGTTTCTCTTGCTGGGAGATAACACGGGCCACCAAACTGCTAACCTGCATTAACATCCTAGACCAGGGTGGATGTGGTTCTTCAGGGAAGCTACTGGAATGTCTGCAGTACCACCTGGAACGTGATTTTTCCCCCTGATCACACTACACACATATTTGAAGATGCTCCTGGGTCCTTTCAATGGGCTTCTTATTCTTAGTATCGTTTCTCTTGCTGGGAGATAACACCGGCCTCCAAACTGCTAACCTGCATTAACATCCTAGACCAGGGTGGATGTGGTTCTTTAGGGAAGCTACTGGAATGTCTGCAGTACCACCTGGAACGTGATTTTTCCCCCTGATCACACTGCTGGGAAATGTGCCCTAAAGGTGTGGATTTACAACATGGACTGTTGAGAAATAATAAACAGGGTATATTAAATGGATCTTATCACAACATTGTTTACTCTGGCAATTACAAGGGCGTAACCATTTTTAGCTACTTTTCTGGGCTATTTATAGCCAGTCAATAACTTGCCCTCCCAAGCGTCTGAGCATCTGTGTAAGCTTTGGGTAAGACCTGGAGCCCCCGCTTCAGCACACAGAGGCATAGTCCCCCTACCCAGCAGCCACAGTGTGGGACCCTGGATTCTGATCACCAGGTGGCCCTGCTATCTTTGACCATGGTCCTGCCATCAGAAACAGCACCTGTTTCCAGCTGGTTAAATTCTGCACAAAGCGCTCCCTTCTTGAACTCCATTCACAGTGATTTAGTTACAAATATAGTGAAGACACGTATTACGAGATTATCTCACTTGGGATATATTCTCAAAGCAATGGCTCCGTAACTGGGAAGAGACCACTGCCTTTGAAACTGTTTAACAACCAGACCCCGATAAATGAAATCCTACTTCATGTTGCCTTGCTTTATAATTCTGCAGATGCTTCTTTTATTTCTGTCTGGTTTTTAACTAGTAGCAGCCTTTATTTATTTTATTTCTCTGCCCTCACCCACCTTTCTAAGAGTTAATGGTCTGAAAACATTTGAAGACGTTGAGAGGGAGGCACCATTTTTTTTGTTGTTGTTGTTCTTTTTGTGACCGGTAATGGGATCACAGCCCTTGGCTTGGTGTTGCCCGCACCACGCTCAGCCAGTGAACGCACCGGCCATCCCTATATAGGATCCGAACCCACGGAGGCAGTGCCGCTGCGCTCCCAGCGCCGCACTCTCCCGAGTGCACCACAGGGTCGGCCCAGGAGGCACCATGTAAGGTACCAAATATATATAAAGAATTATTCTGAAAGGCATATCATCAGTGTCTAACACACAATTTTAATTCTGTGTAATCCTGCACCTTATATAGAAGTGTTCTTGAAAAGTTATAAATAAAGCAAAATGTTGCTAGATAGAAAGACATTCCAGAGCTCAAATGGTGCTTGTCATTTAAGGGAATAATTTAGAAAAACTGTATACACCCTCCTACTCCCTTGTTTTTTCTGTTTTGTGAATTCAGGTTTTCAAACATTGATTTCTGAGAGCAGGGCAGCAATGCATTGATATGGTATAGATTCTATAGCATTGCTAACACCGGCCCATTCACAACTCAAACAGCTCCTCCGCAGATCCTGCATTCCCTGTTGCATGACTCGAGTTCCAGCTTCAGATTCATTACCAAGAAGAGGTTCTGAGCCCAGAGATGATCCAGTTATCCACGTGTATTTCTTTGATTTTCTTTTTATGACCCTAAGCCAAATTTTAAAAGTTTGGGATTATGCACTGATTGTGTTTATATTATAGTATTTCCATCTCTTCCTACCCCACAACTGAGTAATTAAGAGTTAAGTATATAAATAAATCCTTGGTGATAAAAAATGATTCTAAAAGTTGGAATCTCCTGAAGTATGATCTACATATAATTCCCAAACAAATAATGCCAATCGTAATTGGGTGGGCTGGTGCTGAGAAATAAAAATCCTTACCATAGCACCATTTAAAATCTGGTTGGACTTGGAGAAAAACACTAAAACTGGCCCCTTTTGTTTGCAGATAAAGACAACTGTGAAGGCGGTAGAATTTCCACTAATAAAGTCAGAATTGGAAGCGATTGACATCAAATTATTGAGCACTGAAACAACATATTCTGGAATGGCGAAGGTACCAAGGCCATGTTCATTCCAACTTGGGTTGATCTTGGGGGTCCCACCTGCCCAGCCTCTGTCCTCAAACACCCGTGGAGTGGCCACTTCTGTCTCCCGGCTTCCCAGATCTGATTTAACTGCAGCAGGGTTGTGTTTAGAGCTGCAGGAGAGTCCAACCTGCTTGCCCAGTCTAAGAGGGGTCCATTTGTGTCACTTATGAATGGAATCAGGCAAAGACTCCCTGGGGACTGCTAAGGGTTCCAAAGTTTCCAAACTGGGCCCCGCTGGTGGTTGTGTGGTGAGTGCACACAGCAGTGAGCTCGGCAAATGCACATCTCAGCAGGCTCAAGGCAGATGCTGGGAAAGTAGAAAGGTGTGTAGCCGCGAGTCCTCATCCTCCCCTCATTCCACCACCCAACCGGGCAGAAGACCCCCAACCTCCCCCTCCCCTGGCCCCGCCTCTGATGTTCCCATGACACCCTGCCATTGCTCCCCTTTCCTCGAGACCTTCTGATATGACTTTTGCCACCATTTCAGTCCCCCTCTGCCATGTCCTGTCTCAACTAGAAGGTGGGACCAAATGTTGCTGTCCACTTCCCTGAAATTGGGGTTTGTCCGGACTTTTCTGTGCAGTCATGTTTATTTCCTCTCACATCTGCTTAAGAACACATCACTTTTCCAGCACCTCCAGGCCCCTGACAGATTTGTAAAGAAGCTCAAGTCTCTCTGGTGTTCTGTTTGTGGTTGGAGGGGACTGGGGCTCAAAGAGGCAGGGGCCCTTTAACATCAGGAGTCTGGAGCTCCTAGCAGAATGAAAAGTATCATGCCTTGGCACTTCATTCTGGGGAACCCTCAATGATTTCTTCTGCTTCATGTTGTAGAGCAGGAGGAAGATCTTCTAAGACCTATCTCATAGTAACGTGTCTCAAGCCAGCCCAAGAAAAGTCTGCATCCTGCTGAATCGTTCATTCTGTAAGACTCTTTACACTTATATTTTAGGTGTGTTTCAATATATTCAAGAGATGAAAGAAATTTTACATAACTTGCAGAACGGAATGCAAAAGCAAAGCAAAATATAGAAGTAATTTCCCAGGCCATGAAGGTAAGCAGGCTGTAGAATACAGAGCAGGGCTTCATGGCGGCCCACCTGGGGTAAACAGGGCTACACAGAGAGGCCTATGGAAAATTCCACTGTGTGGCGGAAGGCAGGGGGAACCTGCCATTCAGTGCTCTGGACAAGTACCATGATGTCAGAGTGGTCCAAGGCAGAAAGAGCCCGGTCACTGTGGAATCCAGTTCTGTTCCATTCTGTTGAGCTCAGTAGACTTGTGTGCAGGGACCCATCTGTGTCAGGCCAGCGCCAGGAACAAGGCGGGGATTTGCTCAGACTCAGCCTTACCGGGAATATGCCCATTGCTCAGGGCAGAAGCAGCGCAGTTCTTCTCACCCAAGCTCATTCCGGAACACTGGGGGAAGCCCTTCACTAGCTTGTCATGGCCTGGCACCAATGCCCTAGTTTGCAAAAAACACTTGCAACAATATATCCAAAAGGACGTTTCTTAAAATTTCCCCTCCTGTTAATTTGCAATGTCTACTATGTAACTCTGTTTTACTTTTAAACATACATGGTTAAGCTATATTTCCCATCAACGTATCAAAATTAAATGCCTCACAACTCTGCTGTTTTACTGCCCCACTACAGCCCCCAGCTAAGACAGGACTTCTGATTATGCAGCCTTCACCCCACCCCACCCCACCCCCAACACGAACACAAACCCCTGGGTGGAAATCATTTAGAATTTCTGATCCAGGCCATTACAAACGTTTTCACTGGAAAACGTGTCTTCTATCTCAAGAGTCCTTTCGATGGCCACAATGTGAAACCACTTTTCTACATTAAGTTCCCATTCATTTCATCATCATCTACTTAGGTTTACTAAGTTGCAGACAAAAATCGTTGCTCACCACCTGATTCCG
>NW_007734225.1:56154-59103 GCF_000696425.1 Galeopterus variegatus | reverse complement strand
GCACAGTTCTTCATTATCTTCAGGGTTCAGAAGTGTCACCAGAGTGTGTCCAGGTGTGTGTCTCCTTCGGTCAGTGTCCCCTGGACATCATTAACTTCTTTTAATATGAGATCGGCAGTGTTTCTTCAGCTCATGACACCCTCTGCAGCCCTTCACCCTGTCCCATGGCTCCTGCCTGTCTGGAGTTCAGGTCGCGTCTGGTCCTCTGTGGATCTGGCGCTGTGTCTCTCATCTCTCAGCTTACGGGCTTGTCATCTTGGCATTCCTGCTCCATGTCATGAGGTTTTTCTTCCTGTCGATCTCCTGAGACACTCACTCAGACTCCTCCATGGCGATCCCTCTGTCAGACTGTTAAATCAGAAACCAAACGTCCTAAACCCCTCAGGCTTCCAAATCCCTTGGTGTGGATCACAGCGTTCCTGGCCTTCTCAGAGGGTCAGGCCACTGGGTCTCCTGGGCGGTGGGGAGTGGGCAGGCAGGGGGAGGGTCAGGCAGGAGGAAGGAGGGGAGCCCCTCAGGAGCTGATCCCGCAAGGCCACCTGCCACTGAGGCCCCTGGAGAGCCCCCACTTGCCTACCGCCCACCTCTGAGGACCAGGGCCATGTTCTCTCTGTCTCTGTCTGTCTCTGTCTCTCTCAGGCTCTGAGATCTGTGACCTTAAAATAAACCACTTTTCCATGAGCAAGCTTGTTTGCACAAGAGGTTCCCAAGTAAACTGAGAAGTTTTCACCCTGTCCTCGTGCCGAGCTTCTGAGGTGGTTGGGTTGAGGGGAGCATTTTGATGTAGTTCACCGTCTGCATCAGGAAAGCAAAGATGACCTTTGAGGAGTGCAGACCACACTCTGACTCCCTGTCTTAGTCACCTCAGGCTGCTGCAACAAAGTGCCACAGACAGAGTTCCTGGTGAGGCCCCTTTTCCTGGCTTACAGATGGCCACCTTCTCACTGTGTCCTCACAACAGAGACAGAAGCTCTGGTGTCTCTTCCTCTTCTTATAAGGACATTAATCCCACCATGGAGGCCCCACCCTCATGATGTCATCTAACCCAATTACCTCCCAAAGGTCCCCACCTCCTACCATCCCATTGAGGGTTAGGACTTCATCATGTGAATTTTGGGGACAGAAACATTCAGTCCCTAACATCCACCCAGCCAACAGCAGCTACTCTAACCCCAGGTACAGGCAGAACAATCACTGAGCCAGTAACAGCCAGAATCATGCCATCCTCAGGGCTCTATCTCTGTTTCCTCTTTACATCCACTCAGAAGCTGCAAATGCGGGCTGGAAGCCATGGGGCTGGAGGGAGGGGCTGGCATGCTCAGTGTTCATGTGCAGACGCAGCCTCGGTGTCGGGGAGACACTGGCTCTCCCAGGCACACGGCCTCAGATGCATCCCTCCACCCAAAATCAGCAGCACCAAAAACAGACATGACAGTGAGCAGCACTTAGTGAGAAAGTGATTCAAAGTCAGTCCATCAGGCCTGAAATAAATAATCTCTATTAGTAGTTCCTAGATTGTCGGTCTGTGTCCTCAGCACTCAGGTAAACAGTAAAGGGGTTAGGGCCAACATGAGACCATTCAAAGCTTGTGCAGCATCTGGAGGAACGAGTCGTCTGGACACCTCAGAAAAATTCATATATCTGAAAGTCATTGTCCATTACACGTGAAAACAAAGCTGTGACACTATTTTCTTGCCTTAGACATTTTGTCTTAAATTAAAAAGAACATGACTTCTGTGAAATAACAGGCAAATGAAGAACAAGTACAGGATGGGGGGAAAGCAGAGAAGTGAAAGGAAATGGCTGAGAGTAAGAAACACAAAAGCAGAAATAAACTGTACCGGAGAACCAGTAAAAACAGAACAGCACTGCATAGCAAGAGTGGAGGAATCCAGTGGAGGGCAATTTTAGAAAGCCACTGATATGCAAAGGGAAAGAAGAACAGACAATGCATAGGACAGGGGGACATAAATGTCAAAGCTGTTACTAAATTGAAGAAATAGTGACCAGAGATGTAACAGAAAAAAAGTTTCCCAAGCTAGGGAGACCAAAAGAAAAAAAAAAAGCAAAGCCAGACTTTGAGTCTAGAGGTCAAAGTGGGTAATTAGTCTCCAGCTCAGAGGACACATGTAGACATATTATGCCTAAAATTTTAAATTCCAAAGATACAGAATGATATTTCCACCAAGCAGACAGCCTGTACAGAAACAAAAATCAGGCAGCATTTCGAGTTTGCCTCCACAACACAGATTGCTGGAACTTGATGAGGGAGTGACAGCAGTCTTGAGATATTTCCTGGGCAGTCGTCCATGAGGACAACAGTAAGCCGTTGTCACACATGCAAGGGCTCAGAAAAACACCCTTGTGCACCCTTTCTGAGAAATCTACTCCAGGAGGTATTCCAGGCCATCAAGAGATCAACCACTGTATTGTAGATTTCTTCCATATCAGTACAGAAAAATCCCCAAATATTTTTCCCAACAGCTCTATAGTATTTTCTTATAAGGTAAGGATTATGACAATTTAACAGTTTTTCCCTTGATAGATGATAGATCACTTTGAATTTCTTATTAAGGACAGTGTTGCAAAAAATGTCCTTATATGTGTATATTTTCATACTTATGTTAGTATTTCAGTAGCACAGATTCCTAGAAGTGCAATTGCCAAGTCAAAGGGTATGCATCTTTAATATCCAAATAGATATTGCCGAATTGCCCTCCAAAAAAGTATGCCAGTTTAACTTGTAGTAAAAGTATACAGAAATATATGTACTTTCCCCCACACCCATCCTAGGGTAGTATCAATATTTTTAGTTTTGTTAATTGATAGGTTTTAAAAGGTTTTTAAAAAATAGTTTTAAAAAGCAATCATCGGGGCCGGCCTGGTGGCGCACTGCTACAGTGCGCCGCTTGGGAAGTGCAGCGGCCCTCCCGCCGAGGGTTCGGATCT
>NW_007734225.1:51519-55332 GCF_000696425.1 Galeopterus variegatus | reverse complement strand
AAAAAAAAAAAAAAAAAAAAAAAAAAAAAAAAAAAAAAAAAAAGCAATCATCATTTTTATCAGTATTTCATTATTAGTGAATTTTTGCATATGTTGATTTTTTAATATTTTTTTCTGTGAATTACCTATTCATACTCTCTGCCTATTTGTTCCACTGCACTGGTATTTTAAAACATGCATTTGTATGAGTTTTTAATATTTGTTATGGCAAACAAGCTTTGTTGTATATGTTATAAAAATTTTCTCTCAATGTGCCTTTTCTTTTTTAATATTGGTAATGGTGTTCCTAACTAAATAGGAGTGAAGTTACAGGTATGGTAGATTTGGTAGATAACACAGGGCATGTGCATTGGGGGTAGGAATCAGACTCCAAGTATGGGATGTAGGCCAGGGCAGAAATAGCCCATACATATGTCTTTTATCTGCCTGAATAAAAACTTCAAATCTTGAACAGGAGATTTTTACATATTTATCAGTACTAATGCTGAGCCAACCAGCTACCTCATTTGTACCCATGGGATTCACACATGCCTGGGGGCTTTGGCTGAGAGATGAGAACCTTCTGTGCAAACAGGAATGGAGAAAAGATTTGGTCTGCAGCACCATATTAAGGAAGCACTTGAAAGACATTTAGAAAAATGTGTGACATATATATTTATATATACAGTAAATTATACAAGAGTATTTCAAAGTTAATGGGAAGCTTTGTACTATCTTTCAATTCCATTTTGCCACGAACTTTTTGAAGTACCTTCATACTTGCATATGATACCAAATACTTGGATTTACTTCCCAAAGGCAAGGAGAATTAGAGAAATGATGAATAACAAAATATGAACACTAAGCATCTTACAGTATGACAGCCTAAAGAACATTAACAATTTTCATCATTTTAAATTTTAATCCAACTGTAATATTTTACAAATTAGGAAACCAGGGCACAAAGAGGTTAAATAATGCACCCAAGTTCATAACTCCAGTGACTAACAGAGACAGAATTTGAACTCCGTTCTCTTGACTCTCAATTTGCCAAAACCTCCCTGATTTAGGAGTACCTTATATCTCTGGGTTTCAAACAAACAACCCAACTCATACATTTTTAAATGTGACTTTTAAAAGAATTTTAAAAATCTGGTAGTGTTTAAATTTTAAGTGAACCAGGCTTTTATAATTATTTGATGTCTCTGTCTGAGACCCAGCTGTACTCTGTGGTAGAAGTTGAACTCAAGCCCTGAAATCAACAGAAGCAGCATCCCTGAGTTCTTCTCACAGATGCTGACTTCCCCAGGTGTCCCCTCACCTAGACAATCAGCTCCCAGGACCAGCAACTCAGGACTGCCTGCAGCTTACACCTCTGGCCTCCTTATCTGATCTACAGGTTCTCTGAAAGCCACCTTTCTGTCCTCCCTCCCATCTGCCTTGCCAACTGTGTGCTGTAGATTTCACACCTCACACTCCAAGCACCATTATAAAACATTACCATGTTGACAACCCAATTACTTTTAGAGTACCTTTAGATCACACCCAAAGAAGGAAGCTTCTCTGAAGCCTGTTTTTAGATTTCATTTTTTTCATTTCAAAAAAGATTGGAAATGAGTTAAAAAATAATAATGAAGGGGAAAGGGGAAAATAATAAAAGGGAAGATAAAAGTCACTGGAACTCTGCTGGCACCTCATCAAATCTCTTGCCCTAGCGGTAAGAGGGTTTCTTAGGTATGCCTTCAGAAATTTTCTGAACATGTGTAATGGGAGCAGAGTCATCTTGTTTTACCATTTCCTTTTTCACATTTTTACTTACTATCTTGTAGGCATCTTTCCAAATCAACATATGTAGCATCACCTCATTCTTTCTTAACACCTGTAAATGTATGTACGTATAACACAATTTGTTTATAACACAGTTTTTTTTAAACTGCCTTAAAAGTATGTTGTGCACCCGCATTGATAGTGAAAATTTTGTTGGAGTGAGTACTAATAAATATAAACATATGTATGTTCCTTACGTAACGTAATTCATGTATGGCGGGAGGTAAGTGTCCTTGGATAGGTTATCTACATTATTTGAGCTAATATTTTTCCATCTGCAAAAAGAGACCAACATGACTTGCCATGGAGGGTGGTGGTAGAATCTGATGAGATCGTGTATGAGGGATGGTGTTGGGGAGGCAGCATAGCGTATTCTCTAAAGCATGGGTTTTATGGGCAGAACTGTGCTGGAAACCAAGCTCTGCTGTCTACCAGTTCCAACCTGGGATGAGTGATGTAAGCTTTCCTAGCCTCAGTTTCCTCATCTATAAAATATTCACATGAAAGGATGGTTGTGGGATTTTGAAACAAAATAATGCATATCAAGGGCTTAACAGAATGTCTGTTTCATGAATGTAACTATTACTGTCAAGTGTTGGCCTTGAAGCTACATAAATTTGGGCTTAAAATCTGTCTCTGCTGCTCCTTAGTATATCCTTGAGGAGTTCTCTTAAGGTTTATGAACCTTATTTCCTCATCTTATAGGATTGAGGGGATGAAATAGATGCTTCATATAGTTCCAAAAGCATGGTTAATACAAACTCCAGCTGCGTTCAGGTCTTTGATGGGAACACACATTAGCTTCTTCCCTTTCCTTCCCAACCCTTCACCACATGGATGAGGTGTGCAGCATTTAAACTCTACTACAGGCATATTGAAGTCAGGTTTTAAAGTTGGAACCTCTGTGCCTTTTTCTCATTGTTAAATCTTTTAAAGCCCTTTCTTTGGGCTCAGTTCTACCCAACAGCTCACGTGGGGTGTAATGAGATGTGATGAATAGCTATAAAATATACTCAGATCAGAATTTTAATCATTTAAACAAAAAACCTCACAGTGGACTTCTTTCTTCAATGCATACATTTTCATAGCAAATTAATTTTTTATCAAGTAACAACTAACACCAGTTGTATTTATAAGATCAGAAAGAACACCAATCATCATGCCATGTTGTGGGGGTGAGGAGTGGTCCCTGGAGGCTCTGAATCATGGCCCAGAGGACTGGCAAAGCTGAGGAAATGTTTTAAGAAGACATTTAGCTAGAGAAATGGAGAGGGTTCTGGAAAAGTTTAACAATCATGGCTCAAGAACATTTAAGGACCGTGATTCTCAAACTCTGCATTTCACAGATCATGTTCCCAGTCCACTGGTATCCGGGCTATTCTTGTCTCTTCATGAGTTCTTAGATTTCATACAAGAGATAAGGAGTCACTCACTTTGCTCAGAATACCTTATTGCTAAAGATTCACCAACTACATACTGAGAATTTAAGGAAATTACTTAAGGCCTATAAAGCTTTCTGGTTGGATGCCGTCAACTTCCATTTGAACCCAAGGGAAGCAGAGCACTGGATGGGAGAAGGACAAAGGAGGATAGAGTTGCAGGAAAGTCACAGCTGACAATCTTGGCTCCACATCATCAGTGGCGTCCATGCCTGGGGAGAGGGGAGGGGAGCAGGTAGCTGAAGAAGTAGAGGCTCAGGAGCAGGGCTTCTCAACCTCGGCCCTATTGACATTTGAGGCCAGATAATTCTTTGTTGTGGGGATCTGTCTGTGTCTCACAAGATGCTTAGCAACATTCCTGGCCTGTACCCACAAGATACCAGTAGCACTCCCCACCCCCACTCCAGTTGTGACAACCAAAAATGTCTCCAGGCTTGGCCAAATGTCCCTGGGGAGGGAGGAAAGGGAAGGTAGGAAACCAGGTTGAGAAGCACTACTTTGAAGTATAAAGAAGCAAAGAATAGAAATACGCTTTGGCCACACACACACACACACACACACACACACA
>NW_007734225.1:44349-50613 GCF_000696425.1 Galeopterus variegatus | reverse complement strand
CACCCCACAATAGGCTGGAACTCTTATTAAGAGACCTTCAGTGAGGGCTTGGGTGGCTAGGTGGACAGCTGAAGGGTGTGATGTCACAGGGAAAAGCCAGAGCATTGAGGTGTCATCTGGACAGGGCTCGTGGTACTGGGCCTGAGTGCAACACTGAACACTAGTCTTCTCTCAACTTTGACTGTCACAGTGCTTCATAAAAATGGAGGTGGGCAAGTAGAGGAAGAAGGGGATGAATTTGAATCATTTGGGGGAAAATTACACATCCCCGCCCACCTGCCAGCATGCAGCATCAGGCACGTCGAAACAGCAGCAGCACATGGGATAGGTATGTGTATTTTCAAAACACTGCCCGTGTGATTCTCAGGTGTTGCTTCTTCCCACCGTCACCTGCCAGAGGGATTTGCTATGACATCCAACCTCAATCACAGATGGAATTCTCAAGAACAAGTTAAAAATGTTCTTCAAAGCATTATTTAAAATAGTGAAAAGTGGGAAATAAGCAGGTTGCTGAATAAATTGTGGTCTATTATAAATGAGATAATTTATGTAGAATAGTGTCCAGCACATATTAAGCCCTCACATTTAGGCCATTACAAATGAAAAATTGTTTTTGAATATGGGGAAGTGCATAGGGGACAATGATAAATGAAACTAATAGGACTTCAGACTACAGATAGTGGATCTCTGTAAGAGACCTATATTTGGGGGATCCCAATTCAAGATTGAGCTGTGACAATCATTCTCTGGGCTCAGTCATGATTTCTGGGGTAGACAAGCTTGGAGGAATTTGCTTTGATGTTTTTAAGGGAAGGAGAAAAGGGGGCAGAATTAAGAGGGTGAAGGCGGCTGGGAGGACCGTAGGCTAGCTGCATTGTAGACTGCTCTTCCCGGCAGAGCTGGTTAAAGGGTGGCTAGCGGGGGAGCTGCCCAGGCTGTCATTGTGTAAGGTATGCTAAAATATCCACGAGCACAATCCATGGCTGAAAGCCTAGTGACATGGAGAAAATGGTATTTACCACAGCTCCTCTCAGGTAGAGTACAGAATGTGGTCACAGTCTTGTCATAGTTTGAGAACGGCAGGGGGCACTTGTGAGCAACAATAAATGATCCCTAAACAACTTTCTAGGTTTAATCTGAGTCCAGCTGATTCCTTGTCTTTTTATTTTGTGAATAGTTAGTATGTACAGTTCTGTCCCCAAAACTGGAAAGCCTGGAATACAAAAGAAGTTTCAGCTGCCCCCAGAAGTCTTTCTTCTTTGCTTTTCCTTTTCCGCTTAAACAAATGTTGAGCAAGCATTTAAATAGTATTATTATTATTATTATTATTTTGTCTTTTTTCGTGTCCGGCAACGGATCGCAACCCTCNTCAGGTAGAGTACAGAATGTGGTCACAGTCTTGTCATAGTTTGAGAACGGCAGGGGGCACTTGTGAGCAACAATAAATGATCCCTAAACAACTTTCTAGGTTTAATCTGAGTCCAGCTGATTCCTTGTCTTTTTATTTTGTGAATAGTTAGTATGTACAGTTCTGTCCCCAAAACTGGAAAGCCTGGAATACAAAAGAAGTTTCAGCTGCCCCCAGAAGTCTTTCTTCTTTGCTTTTCCTTTTCCGCTTAAACAAATGTTGAGCAAGCATTTAAATAGTATTATTATTATTATTATTATTTTGTCTTTTTTCGTGTCCGGCAACGGATCGCAACCCTCAGTGTCACGCCCGTACCGGACTGGGACCGGCAACGGGATCGCAACCCTCGGTGTTGCTCCCACACCTCGCTCAGCCAGTGAGCGGGAACCGGTCTGTATGTGGGATCTGAACCCTCGGTGGGAGCGCCACCGCGCTCCCAAGCGGCGCACTGTAGCAGTGCACCACCGGGCCGGCCTAAATAGTATTATTTTTAAAGGACACCAAATTATTACTTTACCTGGGAGCCTGCATGTCCCTTCTGGCCCTGGTCCCAGGCTGACCCCATTGCCCACTTCAGAGTCTCATAAACAGTGATATTGTTGGCAGAAGCTAAGGAGTCGTATGTTGTGTTTTGGTTGTTACGTCACCCAAGAAATCTATTGAGCACTAAGACCTGAGCAACACACAGTATAATTGGGATTCAGGTGACAAATAGTAATGCAAGGTGGGGGGAGCTGGGGATTCTCTCTCCTTAGTGGATCCCAGCTTATTTGCTAGATAATATCCTATTGCTGAGAGGAAGGTTGGATCTGTCCCTTGGCTACCACTATTGGCAAACTTCATAAGTGGCTGACTGCTACTAGTGGGCTGGGAAGTATCATTTTCTTAAATGGATGGAGTGGATATTAGCAATTCCTTAATAGTGATGTGTCTTCTTAAGCTTTAAATATATTTTTAGCATTAAGGAAAAAAATGGAAAACACGGAGAAGAGAAATTGAGAAAAAAACACCCAGGCTCCCACCATTTTACTTTTAAATTTATGCACATTCATCTTTACTTTGGCTGTTTGCAGAGCCAGACAGACTGCTTCTCCTTAGACTTCGATCTCTAATCTTATATTGGTTTCATGTTTTTATTTTTGTTTTTCCTTTGGTTTCTGAATCCTGAAACATATAACTTGTTCTATTGCACTTTACCTATTGTTATTTGAAAAGCAATGGAAGCTCAGATCCTCTGTGGAATTTAGAGCTTTTTAAGCAAATGAAAATACATTAATATATGTCACTTATACAGCCCGTTGGTCTCTCTGTTAGAAACCCAAATGTGCTTGAAGGAGCCCCATTGGTGTTGTACAGTCTAGGTTTTAACAAATGTATAATGGCTTGATTCACCATTCTAGTATCATACAGAATGGTTTCAGTGCCCTGACGATCCTGTGTGCGCCCCCTGTTTATACCTCTGTCTCCTCTACTACCTGGCAACCACTGACCTTTTTAACGTGTACAGTTTTGCATTTTTCAGGATGTCATATAGTTGGAATTATATAGTGTGTAGCTTTTTCATTTGGCTTCTTTCACTTGGTAATGTGCCTTAAAGTCCCTCCATGTTTTTTTTATGGCTTGATAACTTATTCCTTTTTAGTGCTGAATAATATTCCATTCTCTTGATGTACCACAGTTTGTACATTCACCTACTGAAGGACATCTTGGTTGCCTCTGAGTCTTGGCAGTTATGAATAAAGCTCCTACAAATAGCCATGTGCAGGTTTTTTGTGTGGACGTTAGTTTCCATCTCATTTGGGTAAATAGCCAGGAGTGTGATTGCTGAATCACATGAGTATGTTCAGTTTTGTAAGAAACTGCCAAACTGCCTCCAAAGTGGCTGTGCCATGTTGCATTCCCACCAGCAATGAATGAGAGTTCCTTTAGCTCCACATCCTCGTCAGCATTTGGTGTTGTAAGTGTTCTCAATTTTGGCCATCGTAATAGGTATGTAGTGATATCTCACTTTAACTTACATTTCCTGAAAAACCCTTTTATTTTCCCCTTGCAGCTGGCTGGTACAGGGATTGAACTACAGACCTTGATGGTATCAGCACCACACTCTAACTAAATGAGCTAACTGGCAGCCCCTTCAAAACACTTTTTAAAAATTTTTTGAAATATATTCAGACTTACAGAAAAGTTATAAATATAGTACCCTTCACCTAGATTCTTTATTAACATTTTTATCACATTGGCATTACCATTTTCTCTCATCTCTGAACTATTTGAGTGTAAATTGCAGACACAGTGCCTCTTCACCCTCAAACGTTTCAGTGTGCATTTTCAAGAACAAAGATATTCTCCTACAAAACCACAATGCAATTAGCAAAACAGGAAAATTGGCAGATACAAGATGATTATCTAATCTACAGATGTTATTCATTTTTCAACAATTGTCTCAATAATATCCTTTATAGCAAAAAAAAAAAAAGGAAAAACAAAATTCTGGCATAGGTCCAATTTGGGATTGCATATACATTGCATTTAGTTTTCATGTCTTTTTAGTCCCTTAATCTGAAACAGTTTCTTAGTCTGTCTTTGTCTTTCATGACCTTAACGTTTTTGAAGAATATAGGCCAGGTATTCTGTAGAATATTCCTCGGTTTGGGTTTGTCTGCTATTTCTTCATGGTTGGATCGAGGTTCTGCACTTTTGGCAAGAATACCACAGAAGCGACGTTGTGTCCTTCTCAGTGCTTCATATCAAACGACACATACTAGTTTGTCCTTGCTGGTGGTGTTAACTTGTTTAAGGGGCTGTCTACCAGGTTTTTCTACTGTACGTTACTATTTTCCTTTTGTAATTAATAAGAATTTTGTAGGGACATACTTTGAGACTACGTAGATATCCTTGTTCTCAAGAATTTTTTATCCACTATAGTGTCCATTGATGATTCTTACCTGAATTACTACTTTGTTTTGTCAAATGCTAATTTTTTAAAGTTTATCATTCCTCTTACACATATTTGTTGGCATTCTACTATAAGGAAGAGTTCTTCCTCATTAATTAATTCATGTAAATTTGGATTCATGGGTTCCTACTTTATTCAATGGATTATTTTGTGTGTGGCTGGTCAGGAAGGGGATATGAACCCCTGACTTTGCTGTTCAGATCAGCACCACACTCTAACCAAGTGAGCTAGCCAGCCAGCCAGCCCTGTTCAAGAGATTTTAATCCATTGCCTCCATTTTATTTTTTTTTAAATTTTTATTGTTTTTAAAAGATGACTGGTTAAGGGGATCTTAACCCTCGATGTGGTGTTGTCAGCACCACGCTCACCCAAGTGAGGGAACCGGCCATCCCTATATAGGATCCAAACCCATGGTGTTATCAGCACCACACTCTCCCGAGTGAGCCACGGGCCGGCCCCATTGCCTCCATTTTATGTATTTGCTTTTTTTTTTTTTTTGGCAGCTGGCCAGTATGGGGATCCAAACCCTTGATGCCTTCATTTTGCCAGCAGGAAGCCCCTTTAAGCCTCCTGGTTCTTATGACATGCACTCATCATTCTTTGGGCATTTTCTTACTTTCTGGCACAATTTAATATTCTAGGCTTATCTTGAATTTTTTCTGTCATAGCCTTCAAATTTCTCCAAGGAACTCTGCTTCCTTTTAGTGGAAAATAGTATTTGGAAAACAAAACAATATGGGTGCTAGCTGTGCTCAATATTACTGGGGTAACTTTAGTTCTAGAGCCTCAGAGCAGACAGCTAGAATGTATGTGTGTATACACACACACATATAATCCCTCAATATACTCAGAAAAGCATCATGACCTTTTTTAGCAAATAATTTTTCTTTGAGTGTTCTTCCTCCTGTATTTATAACTTCCTCCTATATTTGGTTGATTCTCCCTATAATCTGTGCCTGCTTGTTCTTCACTGTCCAAGCACATACACAGACATACACACACACATTGAGCAGATATTGAAAAACCACAAGATAATCTTTAAGATAATGTTTCTCCCACTTTTATTTTTTCTTTTCTTTTTTTTATTTTTTTAAATTTTATTGTTTTTGTACATTCTACCATGTTGTTTTAGAGCAGTTGTGAGGGAGGGGGAAGGGGAAGGAAATGGGTTGGAAGAAGGAGGAAGGAGGAAGAGCGGGATTGAGGCCTGTGGCACCCCCTCATTCCCACAGGGGAGATCAGTGGGCTTCCAGCAGTGGCTTGGTTATTGCTGGGCTGGGTGCAGATGTCAGAGGGGTGTGGCAATAGCCCTCAGGAACCCGGGGCCCTTCTTGCTGAGGCTTGCTGGTTGTCACTGGGCTGGTTGAGTGTGGGGAGGGGCGTGGTCGAGACCCTCAGTCCCCCACCACCCCAGCTTGGGAGAGCCCAGGGCACCTCCTGTGGTGGCTCGGTGGTTACTGCAGGGCTGGTTGCTTGTGCAGCGGCGGGTGGAGTGGAGGGGGGCGTGGACAAGGCCCTCAACCCCTCACCGCACAGCTTGGGAGGGCCCAGGGCTTTTTCTGTGGCAGCTCAGTGGTTCTCACTGGGGTTATTGCATTTGTGGGGGAGTGTGGCTGAGGCCCGAGGCCCCCATCCTGGGGACTGGTTGTGGGTGTCGGGGGGCATGACTGAGGCCCCCAGCCCTCCCCACTTCCTGGCCTGGTAGCCCAGGGGACTTCTGGTCCTTCTAGGTATTATAGGTCTTTGGTGAAATGAGACCTTTACTAGTTATCAAACTTTGTCTCTGGTTGTGGGTACTGTTTTTTCTTTCAGTTCTGTGTTGGATTATTTGCTGTTCCCACCACTTAAACTCTGCACTGGAACTAATTTGTTGTCCTTTGCTTACTTCTTTTTTTTTTTT
>NW_007734225.1:42169-43502 GCF_000696425.1 Galeopterus variegatus | reverse complement strand
GCCAGTGAGCGCTGTGAGTGCACCAGTCATCCCTATATAGGATCCGAACCCGCGGCGGGAGTGCACCACGGGCTCGGCCCATCCTTTGCTTACTTCTAAAATGGGAGAACTTCCTGTGGGGACCAGCATGTGAGCTCTGTGATTGAGATAAATTGCTGCTTTGCTGCTGATTCCCTATGGAAGGCTTTTTGTGCAGTTCAGGTTTTAATAGTTGACTTTACAGGTACTTCTGGATCTGGTGAAATCTAGTGTGCCTGGGTTGTGTAGAAACACTGGTCTGGGCCTGAGTCTTTTCATCAAACTGCACCCCCTGCAGTTCTGTATTCCTGACCAGTCTCGTCTGAGTGGTCCTGAACTGATGGGGGGGGGGGGCAGATCAGCTGTCCTTGCTGTGCCCCAACATTCCCTTGGTGGGCTTGTCTCCCCTATTGTCTGTGCTCCAAACACTTCTCACGGGACATGCCATGCACCAGTTCCTTGCAATGACTCACTGGCCTCTGAGTGGCTCCTTTTTTTCAGTTGTTGTGGCTTCTTGGTCCTATGTGGGTCCACGGGAACCCTGTTGGTGGTACTGCTGGCCTGGGGACCACCAAGGCCTTCTTCTCCCCTGCTGCCTCTGAGCAACTCCAGTCAAAAGGCACAGCCGTGGCTTTTGCCAGCTCCTGCTCCGTGTGCTCAGCAGCTCCAGCCTTAAAGCAGCTGCGGCACGAAACACTCAGAGCGGTTTTTTATTTCCCTCATCATGGCTTCTTCTACCTTCACGCACTCTGTAGGTCTCTCCTCTTCCTCTGAGCTCTAGCAGACCCAACTTGGTTGTCATTGCNGCACTCTGTAGGTCTCTCCTCTTCCTCTGAGCTCTAGCAGACCCAACTTGGTTGTCATTGCTTTTTAATAGTTGTAAATTGGTTAATTTGTGAGAAAGAATGATGCTGGGGACCATCTATTCTGTCATCTTGACCAGAACCTTTTTCTTCCACTTTTAAACATAACATGATTTTACATGGAAACAATATTCTTAAATTAATTTCTGCATAGAGTATTATTTTTGTTCAGTGTATGATGATATATTAAATAATCATCTAAAAATATTGTTTTGGGCTGTCTGGTTTGTTCAGTAGGTTAGAGCTCTGTGTTATAACACCAAGGTCAAAAGTTCAGATATCCATACAGACTAGCCACCTAAAAAATAATAAATAAAAATATTGTTTATTGTGAAAATACCACAATGAGCTATGAGGTCCAATCTTATTGTATAAAAGCAGAGAGTTTCCCTTACTAAGACTGAGCAACCTGGTTTTCTGTTTTTACTTAAATGCCGGACAAAACAAGGCAT
>NW_007734225.1:38812-41313 GCF_000696425.1 Galeopterus variegatus | reverse complement strand
TTACTAAGACTGAGCAACCTGGTTTTCTGTTTTTACTTAAATGCCGGACAAAACAAGGCATGAATCACTTCCTCTATAAGAAAATGATGGCAGGCTAGACATTCATTATCCAAACCCTGTGCCAGGTTCATTCTGCCAGCCCCATTTCCTTAGGACATGTATCTTTCATCACTTCTGGCTAAATTCTGGAATAGTGACCAGCTGCCTCTAATTTCTTCACAGTCCAGGTGCTGTGGTGATGGTGGTGGTAGTGAGTTGAGACTAATTTCTTAAAAACAAGAATCCATTGTGTGGATATTGACTAAGATTTTCACAATTATATTTTGAAGTCCTTAACTATGGTTTTAAACAATCAGGAATCTAGCTTTGTTATTAAAAACAACAACAACAAAAAATTAGCTTTACTCAATGTTAAAGATTTCCTTTCTTCTCAGCCTCTACTTATTCCAAAGGTCTGTACCCACAACCATCTGATACTTTTGGAATAAAGCTTCTGTTCATTTTTTCTTTCCTATAAACTTTCATGTTCAATAAGCATTTATTGAGTGCCTACAATGTGCCAGGCACTGTACTAGGGATTGGGGACATCAGTGATTAAAATTGGTAAAAAAAAAAAAAAAAAGTTCCTGCCCTTTTGGAACTTATGTTCTAGTAGGTATAGACAGATTATGAAAAATAAACAACAAAAAGCTAAATTATTTAATTTGTTACAAGATACTAAGTGCTATGGGAAAAAATAGATCAGTTTAATGGGAATACTACATTGGTAGTGAATGCAGTTGTAATTTAAAATATCATGTCAAGTTCAGTCTCTTGAAAAGATGAGATGTGAGCAAAGATTTTAAATTGACAAAGGTGCTTATTGTGCAAATATCTGGGGAAAGAGCAGTGCAGGACAAGGGAACAGTCGGTGTATGTGTTATAAAGCTGGAGTGTAGCTGGCTTGTTTAAGGAAAAGCAAGGAAGCCTGTGGTACAGAGTGGTGGCGGGGAAGACTTACAGGGTCTTGTGAGGCCACTCTGAGAACTTTGTTTTTTATTCTAAGTGAAATGGGAAGCACCTGGGGTGTTTGGCGTAGAGAAGTGATATGATCTGTCTCTTGCTTTAACAAACTCCTCTGGCATATTTGAGATTGGGGGTGGTGCTATGGTTTGTATGTTTGTCTCCTCCAAAACTCATGTTGAAATTTAATTGCCATAGTAACAGTATTAAGAGGTGGGACCTTTAAGAGGTGATCAGACCTCAAGGGATCCGCCCTCATGGGTGGGGTTGGTGCTGTTATAAAAGGGCAAGTTTGGCCCCTTCTTACCTTCTTTTCACCCTTCTACCTTCTGATGAGCTAGCAAGATGGCCATTGCCAGATGCTGGCACCTTCATATTGGGCTTTCCAGCCTCTGGAACTGTAAGCCAATACATTTCTGTTCATTATAAATTACCCGGTCTGTGGTATTCTGTTACAGCAGCACAAAAGACTATGGTGGGGAGAAGGGAGGGATGGCAAGGGTGGAAGCCTTGAGACTGGGAAGCCAGCGTAGGCAAGATAAAATGGTTCAGACCAGAACGGCAGCGGTGGAACTGGTGAGAGAGAATCTGTTTCTGGTTATATTTTGAAGGTGAGTTGGTAGGATTCCCTGATGGACGGGAAATAGAGACTGAGAAAGAAAGGAATCAAAGATGAAGGCCTTTGGCCTGAGCAACTTAAAAACAGAGTTGCTATCAACTGAGATGGAGCAGATTATGGATGGAGGTTTTACGGGGAAAGATCAGCAGCTCGGTTTTGGATGTTACATTTGAAATGTCTGTTAGACATCCAAGTGGAGCCGACAGGTAGGTAGATAAATGTGTCTGGTGTCCAGAAGAACAGCAAGAGCTGGAGATACACCATTGGAAGTTGACAGCAAGAGACTGTGATTACCAGTGGAATGAGTGTGTATATATAAAAGAGAACTCGGAACATTCTTACCCCTGGGATACCCCAAAGAGGTGTAGAAAACAGCAAAGAAGACCAAGAAAGAGTCCAGAGGAATGGTAAGAAAACCAAGAGTATGGAGTCCTACAAGCCAAGGGAAGAGACTGAACAGAGGAGGAGGGTCTTGATCAAGAACATCAAATGCTAATACGTCAAGGTGAGAACTGAGAATTGACCACCGGATTTCACAACATGGAAGTCACTGGTAACACTGATAAGAGCAGTTTCACTGAAATGGGTGGGGTGGGCAAAAGGCGATTGCAATACATTCAGGAAAGAACGAGAACACAGGAATTGGAGACAGCAAGTATAGAAAACTCTTTCAAGGAGTGTTGCTGCTAAGGGCAGAGGGGAAATAGGGTAGGAGCTGACAAGGGAAGTGGAGTGAAGAGGTTTAAGTTGAGAAAAATTATAGCAAGTATTTGCTGATAGATAAGATCCATTAAAGAAGGAAATTTGATATATGAGAAATGGGTATTGGCAGGAGCAGCATCCTTGACAAGATGAGTGGGGACAGGAAATGATGTGTAGG
>NW_007734225.1:35847-38674 GCF_000696425.1 Galeopterus variegatus | reverse complement strand
TGGGTATTGGCAGGAGCAGCATCCTTGACAAGATGAGTGGGGACAGGAAATGATGTGTAGGTGAGGGATCAGATTGATAGGGACATGGACAGGCAGGAAGATAGAGTATGTGGACCCAGAGTGTTGGGTAGGTGGCCAGATGTGCTCATGGGAGACTGCGGATGTCTCCCGCTGATTGCTCTAATTTTTTAGTAAAGTTGGAAGGAAGGTTATCAATTGGGGAGATGGTAGAGGTTTGAAGGTAAGAGGTGTGAAATAGTGACGTAGTAATGAATTTAAAGCGACACCAATCTGTGCTGGTTTTGCTCAGCCACATGGTTGCAGGCACAGAAGAGAGAGCTGTGTAATCCAGGGTTTTTGTTTTGCCAAGCAAGACAAAGCTAGAGACGGCAAGAGGACTGAGCGATGCAAGGGAGTGATTACAGTGATTGAACATGGGATCTTAAATAGGTAAGGAAGGAAGAGGACGAGAACTGAGGAACAAATGAGCCTCTTTAAGCCTGTTTCCTTACCTGAAAATCTTAGAATGTTATTGTAAGGCTTATTTTTAATAATATAGGGTACTTGGTACAGGATCAAGCACTGAATAAACAGTGTTTCTCAACTGAGGTTTCCCATCAGAATCACCTGGGGATTTTTGAAACTAATATGCAAAGCCCAACTTAGAGAGACCTTCTGAGGTTGGGAACAGGGCATCACTGTTTACTCTGAAGATGACTCTGATGTACAGTGAGGGCTGCCAACTTTTCATTCACTAAATGATCTCTTTAATTATGAACTGAATGTCCCGCGTGAGCCAGGTAATATACTATTGAGCCTAAGGTCACAAATAGGGAAGTGGCACAGCCAGGGATTTCTAGCCAGTTGTCTTTGACAAAGTCCTTTCCATCATAAATCTCTATTAATTATGAACTGAATGTCCCGCGTGAGCCAGGTAATATACTATTGAGCCTAAGGTCACAAACAGGGAAGTGGCACAGCCAGGGATTTCTAGCCAGTTGTCTTTGACAAAGTCCTTTCCATCATATCCCACTGATGGTCTGAAGAACAGTAGCATCACCTGGGAACCTTTGAACTGTGAACTGCATCACAGACCTGCTAAATCAGAATCTGCATTTTAACAAGATCCCCAGGTGATTTCTATGTACATTAGAGTTTCAGAAGCCCTGAATTATGTCACGCTGGCTCTCTGCCCCACATTATCACTCTGGTGCAACCTAGACCCAAACAAGCCATACTGATAAATCAAGGGCAATGTTTATTTTACAGAATGTCAGCTGATGCCCATTGCTTTTGAGTATCAATTAATAAATTGTTAATGAGTTATGGCCTAAAAAAGCTAATAAACTTCAAAGATTATCATCTCTGGAAATGTTTTATTTATGAAATCATACTGAAAGTCACTTAGAATTCCTTTAGGGTCATAGGCATGATTCTGAGGGCTTTAAAAAGGAGAGTGCGCCAGGAACACTCTCTGCTCTGCTGTTTCACAATGTGACATCCTGTGAAAGTCACCACCAAAGAAAGCTTTCACAAAATGTGTTCCCTGGACTTTGGACTTCCAGCCTCCAAAACTCTAAGCAAAAAAATTCATTTTCTTACAAGTCACCCAGTTCCAACTATTTTGTTATAAGCAACAGAAATGGACTAATACAGAAGACTGGTACCAGAGAAGTAGGGTGTTGCTTATAACAAACACTTGAAAATGTGGAAGCAGCTTTGGAACTGAGTGTTGAGCAGTTTGGAGGAGTTTGAAGGACTCCAAAGACAAGAAAACCAGTGAAAACTGGCTTGTTTGAATCCAGGTTATACCAGAGTGGTAATGTGGGGTGGAGAGCCAGTGTGACATAATTCAGGGCTTCTGAAACTCTGATGTACTAGGAATCACTTGGGGATCTTGTTAAAATGCAGATTCTGATTTAGCAGGTCTGTGATGCAGTTCAAAGGTTCTAGACGATGCTGCTGTTCTTCAGACCGTCAGTGGAATAGCCATAGAGAAAGTCTGGAATGTTTTAGATTGGTTAAACAGTAGTAACTAGAATGCTTATAGAAATATGGACTATAAAGACCACTCTAAGGTCTCAGAGGTAGATGAGAAGGGACTTACTGGAAACTGGAGCAAAGGTCACCCTTGCTATGAACTGGCAAGGAACCTGGCTGCATTCTGTTCATGCCCCAAAGCTTCACGGAATGTGGAACTTCAAGATGCTGACCCAAAGTGTTTGGCAGAAGAAATTTCTAAGCAGCAGAACATTAAGGAAGCTGCATGGCTACTTGTTTTTGCCTATGCTGAGTTATGGAGGCAAAGGCATGATATAAAGCCAGGATTTAAAAGGGAGGCAGAGTGTAAAATTTGGAAAATTTGTAGTTTGGCCATGTGGTAGAGCAGCAGAGAACATTTTCAGGAGAAAAATTCACTGGTGCTAAGATTGGTACAAAAGAAGGATTATCAAGAGATGGGGAAAAGGCCCTGAAGGCATCACAGAAGCCTCTGGGGCCAACCCTTTCATGTCAGGCATAAAGGCCTAGGGAGACAGAATGGTCTAGGGGAACAGGCCCAAGGTGCCCTCCATGAGGTTGCTGCCCAGGCCCACCTCAAAATGCCACTCCCCACACCAGCACCCCAGCTACTTTGACTGCTCTAGCCATGGCTAAATTGATACCAGGTGTGGTTTGACATGCTTAGAAAATACAAGCTGGACCGTGGACGCATTTGCCTGCTGTTAGCTCTGCAGTCTCTCAATGCTAGAGCTGTAGAGACTTTGGAGCCTCTACCCCGATTTCAAAGGATGTATGGAAAAGGCTGGGGGCCCGGGGAGAGATCTGT
>NW_007734225.1:33722-35057 GCF_000696425.1 Galeopterus variegatus | reverse complement strand
AGCCTCTACCCCGATTTCAAAGGATGTATGGAAAAGGCTGGGGGCCCGGGGAGAGATCTGTCGCAGGGGCAGATTCACTGCAGTCTTTACTAGAGCAGTGCAGAGCAGAAATATGAGGTCAGAGTTCTGGGAGAAAAATCCTGACAGCGCCCTGCCTAGTGGAGCCGTGGGAGCAGGTCTGCCGTGGAGATCCCAGACCTGTGGAGTTACCAGAGTGGAACAGCAGCCTGGGAGAGCTGAAGTGTGGCCTGAGACCAGGAAAGCCATAGAAGTGGAGCTGCCTGAGGACTTGGGGACCCAATCCCCACACCGAATGCAGAGGACATTGAACATGGAGTCAAGGCACATGATTTGCCAGCTTTGAGATTTAATGTCTGCCCTGCTTGGTTTCGGACTTGTTTGAGACCTGTTACCCCTTTCTTTTGGTCTATTTCTCCCATTTTGAATGGGAATATGTACCCTATGCTTGTCCCACCATTGTGTCTTACAAGTAGATAACTTGTTTTGACTTCACAAATGGGACTTTGGACTTCTGAGTTGAAAAAGGTTAAGGAAGTCCAGACTTTTGTGATAGAATGAATGTATTTACCTGTGAGAAGGACATGAACTCTGGGGGCCAGAGGTTGAATGCTGTGGGTTGATTGAATTGTGTCCCCCAAAGTCCATATATTAGAAGCTTAATTCCCACTGTAACTATTGAGGGTAGGAAATCCTAGTATGGTTATTGAAAGGTGAGGCCTTGAAGAGGTGATTAAATTCTGATGGCCATGCCTAATGAATGAATTAAAAATGGTGGTCATGGGCATGGTTCTGAGGGCTTTGAAAAGGAGAGTGCACCAGGAGCTCTCTCTGCCCTCCCATTTTGCAATATGATACCCTGCTGTCACTGAAGTCACCAAAGAACGCTTTCACCAGATGTGTTCCCTGGACTTTGGACTTCTAGCCTCTGAAACTGTAAGCAATAGATTTTATTTTCTTTTGTCTTTTTCCGTGTCCGGCAACGGATCGCAACCCTCAGTGTCGCCCCCGTACCGGACCGGGACCGGCAACGGGATCGCAACCCTCGGTGTTGCTCCTGCGCCTCGCTCAGCCAGTGAGCGGGAACCGGTCTGCATGTGGGATCCAAACCATCAGCGGGAGCGCTGCCGCACTTCCCAAGCGGCGCACTATAGCAGTGCGCCACCGGGCCGGCCCTAGATTTTATTTTCTTAACGAATCAAAAAAAGAATTCCTTTTTAGAATTTTTTAAAAATCTAAAGCTAATAGTGCATGAAACCCAGTGAAGTATTCCATGAAATACCATTTGTATAGTGCTTCATAGTCACCAAGTGTTTT
>NW_007734225.1:31132-32093 GCF_000696425.1 Galeopterus variegatus | reverse complement strand
TTTTTTTTTTTTAACCTCAGCAAACAGTGCAGAAAATGGTCTAAGAGAATGACAGTATTTTTTTAAATCCCAAAGGAAAAGTAATGACAAGATACCGTAACTCTAATTTAGAGGCTAAGGTCAAAAGCCTGGGTGCAACGGATCCCATCAGCATGCACTTACGTAGACATAGAGTTTATAGAGTTTATATTCCTTTTGCAGTTTATCTTCACATACAGTGCTCTGGAGACCAGCAGTCTCTGTCTACCTCTCTATTCATTCTTGCTTGTTCCAGTTACTAATCTTATTCCTCTCTCTCCTATCTGTAAAGAAAGTTATCTTAGGACCGTATGATTAAGGGGCATAGGTAAGGATAAATTATACATAAAAATCCATGTAAATAATTTATGTTAAAATATTTAAGTTAAAAAAATTTATAGAAAAATTTCATTCCTATGGAAAGACAGAATTGAAAATCAACTGTTTTTACATATATATACACATATAAATTCACAGAAAGGGTTTTTTCAGTAGACCTAGTGGTCTTTATATATGATACTCATATACTCTAAATCCAAGAATCTATAGTAGATAGAAGTATGAAAATAAGTTTGATTCAAAAAAATTGGATAAGAATGAATATGATCCACTATAGATATCAATGCAGTCCTAAGAATAGGAACTGGTTAGCCACAGTTTGTATTAATACATTCCTGGCGAATACAAAATTTAAGAATGAAAACATTAAGACATTCTTGCCTTTTAAATTAATTTTAGTTTATAAATACCATGTGCTTAATCTTAGACCCGCTACCACAAACATCATGCGATGTTAAAAAATTTTAGTTTTCTATTCTGCATTATAGCAAGGATACCTCTTAAAAAAAAAAGACCATTGTTCTCTACAAATTTGTTTACTCCTGGTTGGTGCCTGTTCCTCTAGCTACATCTAGCCCAGAAAGATCATCATTAGAGATAATAT
>NW_007734225.1:24524-29806 GCF_000696425.1 Galeopterus variegatus | reverse complement strand
ATGATGTCTCCCCTCCCCCCCTTTCCCATCCCTATACTCGGCAATTTAAATTACAGTGTCACATTTAGGAAGTGACTACTTCTCTATATCCCTGTGGCTAGGGGCCTTCATATTAAATATCAGTATAAAACCATACCCTGAAAAGTCTTATTGCTTACATACATGATGGCATTAGAGATGCCATTATTACAAAAGTGGCTGGTGGCGATTTTGTTATTAAGCCCCACTTAAAACCTGGAGATAAAAGTCTGCACTACATTTCACATGTAACATACCAAATGGTAGACTTTCAACAAAAGCAAAATTTAAGTTTAAAAAATTGGAATGTTATCAAAAGTATTTAAGTTTGGAGGAAGGGCATTTTAAAGAAAAGATGACTTGGAAAGTGCCAAATTAGAGAAAATAAAGAGTTAAGACCCATATGGAATGTTGGTTTTAATAGGAATGCAACCAATAATTATTTTAGGTTCTATTTGTCATAACTGCTCAGGTGTCTCAGAAAGGAAAAGACACTGATTATTCCAACCAATCACACTTTGAAGTATTTTGGTTCAGGTGAGTTTTCTTAATGGCTAAGAGTATTCCTTTACCTTTCTCCAAGTAGAAGCATTAGTTATTTTTTTAATAGAAGAGAAATGGGTGAGGCTGCTTCACTACTTTCTCTTTGTATTTAGGTGAAAAATGAGGGGTGGAAAGTGAGGCTGGTGACTAAATAACCAGAAATTCTCTTCTAGTACTAATATTTCTCATTAAAAAAAAAAATCAAAGATAATGAATTAAGAGCATGATATTCTCCTTTCAATATTCTAAGTATTCTTTCAATAATCTAAATTAAATTTAACTTGTTATTTAACTTAGATGAAATAACATCAGCATTTACTGAGCTAAAACTTGAGTGTGCCCATGTTACTTCTGTTCCAGAACTTAATGGTAGGGAAAGTGTAGTCTTCTTGCTCCTCAAAATAGTTTTCAAAAATAATCTGACTCAAATCTCTAAATGGCCCACACATTTCCATTGTTCTATCCACATTTACAAAAGTCATCATCCCCTGATAATCATCCAACATTTTTATTGCTTCTCTTTTCTCGAGACTAAGGAAACCAAAGCATAGTCTACAGCTATAGTTTGACTATCTCAATAATCACCCTGAACACATGCTACATACACACGCAGTTGGCAACTAGAAAAGAGGAGCATTGCAAAATTTTAGTCTGTCCCTAATTAATAGGGCCTAAGAGGCTACCTTTATCTCTTTTTGGCTCTAAGTATTTGGTTTAATGTTAATGATCATGCCTGGTATTCCTTTTATAGAGGAAGAGAACCTAATTGTCAGCCATAATTGGTTCATTTGTTCCTTTGGGGTAGGAAAAAAAAAAAGATATTTCTTAAAGTAACAGGACTTGAATAAATAGGTGGGGATCTCAAATTCTGAGTAAATCTATTCTATATTTAGGGTGTAATCCTTAAAGACTGAGGATAGTAGGGTCATTCTTGTGGATTTCTAGCAGACTAGTATATTAAAAAGTGATAATATATGGGGTATGAAAGTATAAAGAAAAAAGATCTGAGAAAAGAATTAGTCAATTTATTTATTTTTTTTGTCTTTTGTCTTTTTCCGTGTCCGGCAACGGATCGCAACCCTCAGTGTTGCCCCCGTACCGGACCGGGGACCGGCAACGGGATCGCAACCCTCGGCGTTGCTCCCGCGCCTCGCTCAGCCAGTGAGCGGGAGCCGGTCTGTACGTGGGATCCGAACCCTCGGACGGGAGCGCTGCCGCGCTTCCCAAGCGGCGCACTATCCAGTGCGCCACCGGGCCGGCCCGAATTAGTCAATTTAATGTGAGATTTTAATCATGTACAATAAAATGGATAATATATGGGGTATGAAAGTATAAAGAAAAAAGATCTGAGAAAAGAATTAGTCAATTTATTTATTTTTTGATAATATATGGGGTATGAAAGTATAAAGAAAAAAGATCTGAGAAAAGAATTAGTCAATTTAATGTGAGATTTTAATCACGTACAATAAAATAAGCAGCCTTCGTGACAAGGAATCACATTTTGTCTATTAAAATTTCCCAGGGATAAAAGGGGGAAAATTCTCACACTCTCTTCAAGTATTTGTATCTCCTGAAAATCTGCCATTAAAATATTGCTTTTCAATATTGTGTTTTCCCCTGTCTTCTTTGGTGAGGTGGTTGAGCATAAACTTTTTTAAAGTATTTGTATCTCCTGAAAATCTGCCATTAAAATATTGCTTTTCAATATTGTGTTTTCCCGCCTTCTTTGGTGAGGTGGTTGAGCATAAACTTTTTTAAAATCTCTCTACCACCTCCTGCCCCAAAACATAGGTTATCACATGTGAAATTTATTTTCATATCTGACAAAGGAATGGGCCTACACAGTTGTCTTAAATGTTCATTATGTATAGCCCTCATTTAACCAGGCTTAACAGTCTTATGGAAAAGAAAAACATTACGATAAATGTTGTTTCTACATGTCCCAGTCCTGTGAAAGGTCAGGTGTCTTATACAGTACAGGTTTTGGTGAAAATTTTTGTATGTGCTGATGTTAACTACTGCAACAATTATAGGACTCTAAAAGGTAAAATAATCTGTATGACTTTGACCAGCCCAGTGACCAAAATGCACTGTACCTTAGAATAATCCAGACTGATGCATTAACTAAACCCTCATATTGAAATAGGTATTAATAGCACCTTCTAAGAGAGGCACTGTTTTAAATAGGCACAGAACAAAAAATAGTACTCTAAAAATACTGTTGGAATTCAGTAATATATCCCATGCCACATAAATCACTGCTTTTTCTTATTATAAAAATATCAATACCCTTAAATGCCAATCAATTAAACATAAATCACCAAAAACATTTAAGTTTAGAACACTGCTCAATTCCAGGATAAAACATGCTTTATATTTCAAAAATAAATTAGAGATGAATGTGAACCTAAAGCTGAGGAGAAAAGCATAAACAGTGTATATATATATTTATCTTTAATACTATACACATAGTTGATATACTTAAGATATTATATTCTTAGGAATATTTCTACAAAAACCACCAATATCTTTTCTTAATAAGTCAAAAGTCGGAACAACAATTTGTACTTTCTTTTATAACATCATTTATGCAGCTTGAGATTTAAACTTAATTAAATAAGTTTATATAATAGACTAAACTGTCCCTGTATTTTTCACCATGGATCTATTTTGGCAACATGGAGGTATATCTTTCAAACTGTTATAGGTGCTACTTGTGAAAGAGAAGACATTAAAGGACTTCTTAAGTTAAAGTGGCCTGTTCTAACCTGATAGTGATAGAATCAATTGACACCATTTTCTTCAAGACAAAAGTACATATTTAAAGAATCGCTCATAAAAAATGCTCCATTTTTAACACATTTCAAAACTTTATCGGTAGAATGGCTCTGCACATTAATTTCACTGAGTACATAAACATAGGAAAATAGTCCCCAAAAGATGCATTTATGAGCCTATATTTTTCAACATAAAGTGCTAAGAGATCAGTAAGGAGAGCTAGGAATGTCCTGAGACCACCACCCTTTGGTTGGTCCTGGAGTTTAGCATTCTAGTTTTTTCTTAGGTTCAGGATGATCGTCCAAGGTGGCCGGATGCTCATCTGGACCATCTGGTGTCTCACCTGTGACAGCTAAAAGGACGATTTTCAGCCACTTCTGTTTCAGCTCCTCACTGTCTGCAGCAAAGCTGTGCACAGATTTGGACTGGGTCAGTTTGAAACTGTGTGGCAGGTCTGCACTCCGTGGCATGTCGTCCACAACATAGCCCAGGAGCGGAATGGTGGCCTGGGCTCGGACATCCTAAGGATAAAAACATCGCCCACATGAATGTGAGATGTGTTAGCTTGCTACATGTAGCCCTTGCTCCTACTAAACCTCTATTCCTACCACTGGCCCACACAGACTCACACTGTGAGCTCTCCATGGGCACAGAGGGTAATCTCTGTGTGCAGCACCGTGCCTGTACTTGAGGCCACTGATATTGCTGGCTGAATGAATTAGTGAATAAAAGCTCTGACATCCAAGTCACCTACGACTCAATGCTACACCGACTGTCTGTGAGGGAGGCCACTCAGCAAAAAAGGGAAGAAAATAATCACTATTTTATTGTATAAAAGCAGCAGGCATTAATGATGAGTTCATTACTGAAGGCAGTTTTATTTAATGGTTCATTTATGCATCGATTTATCTATGAACAGGGAAAAAGTTATAGGAAAAACAATGAAGTAGAATAAAATACTTGTATATACTTTGGCATTTTTAGACTATTTATAAAACAAATTTTACTAGCCTTTAACGTAGATGTAGGCTACAATACAAGCACATTTAAAATTTTCAAGTTAAATACATAATTGGTTTAAGTGTTGTATATTTGACTTTTAAGCACAACACATCCATAGTAGCGGGTGCTGCCCTTGTTAGAAGCAAAACCTGCACCTCAGTTGTTCGCATACATCTAGCTGAGATCCATGCACACACGGTTCTCAAAAAAACCCAGTCTTAATGTTTTCTCTCAAAAAAGGTTTTTTTCCCCCTCTCGCTTCTCCTTCTTCTCACTATGCTTTTTCCTAATTCAATTCACCTTTTCTCAAACCCACTGAATAGGAAGGAAGGAGACAAATGATCCACAGAATGAAGGAAATATTGGCCATAAAGTGAATTTTTGAGCTTAGACAACACTTGAATTTTAATTGTTTTTTTCAATTTTAATGAATCGCAACATTGCCTGAGCTCTCTGGTTCTACAGAGGAGCAATGGAAGGACTGAGTTCATTGTCCACTCGCCTCCCTCTGTCCCATCAGACAGATGTGGCTTAGATACCTGGGGGGCACCATACATGTACAGCACAAGAGGGTCTTGCTTGGGGATCACACACCAAGCTTTCTGCCACGGTTTTGACTTCTCCATGTACTGAAGAAAGCTGCACACCACGCTGTTTCCAGATACTTCGGCTGATTCAATCTAGAAAAAGGAGAGACAGAAAATGAACACAAAACAAATAGACTGAGAAGTAATTCACCTTAAGGGAAATATTCATAAAATACAATCTCTTTATATAAAATGTCTCTTTGGATTGTCCAAGATAGATTCATTTGCAATTATTGTTTAAACATTCTATCACTAACATGGAAAAACTATTTGTCAATTTTGTCTTTATATTATCAGAACTTGACTTTATTTTATTTTATTTTATTTTTTTCCTTTTTGTCTTTTTTCATGACC
>NW_007734225.1:16529-23524 GCF_000696425.1 Galeopterus variegatus | reverse complement strand
TTAGAAATGCCATTATTACAAAAGTGGCTGGTGGCGATTTTGTTATTAAGCCCCACTTAAAACCTGGAGATAAAAGTCTGCACTACATTTCACATGTAACATACCAAATGGTAGACTTTCAACAAAAGCAAAATTTAAGTTTAAAAAATTGGAATGTTATCAAAAGTATTTAAGTTTGGAGGAAGGGCATTTTAAAGAAAAGATGACTTGGAAAGTGCCAAATTAGAGAAAATAAAGAGTTAAGACCCATATGGAATGTTGGTTTTAATAGGAATGCAACCAATAATTATTTTAGGTTCTATTTGTCATAACTGCTCAGGTGTCTCAGAAAGGAAAAGACACTGATTATTCCAACCAATCACACTTTGAAGTATTTTGGTTCAGGTGAGTTTTCTTAATGGCTAAGAGTATTCCTTTACCTTTCTCCAAGTAGAAGCATTAGTTATTTTTTTAATAGAAGAGAAATGGGTGAGGCTGCTTCACTACTTTCTCTTTGTATTTAGGTGAAAAATGAGGGGTGGAAAGTGAGGCTGGTGACTAAATAACCAGAAATTCTCTTCTAGTACTAATATTTCTCATTAAAAAAAAAAATCAAAGATAATGAATTAAGAGCATGATATTCTCCTTTCAATATTCTAAGTATTCTTTCAATAATCTAAATTAAATTTAACTTGTTATTTAACTTAGATGAAATAACATCAGCATTTACTGAGCTAAAACTTGAGTGTGCCCATGTTACTTCTGTTCCAGAACTTAATGGTAGGGAAAGTGTAGTCTTCTTGCTCCTCAAAATAGTTTTCAAAAATAATCTGACTCAAATCTCTAAATGGCCCACACATTTCCATTGTTCTATCCACATTTACAAAAGTCATCATCCCCTGATAATCATCCAACATTTTTATTGCTTCTCTTTTCTCGAGACTAAGGAAACCAAAGCATAGTCTACAGCTATAGTTTGACTATCTCAATAATCACCCTGAACACATGCTACATACACACGCAGTTGGCAACTAGAAAAGAGGAGCATTGCAAAATTTTAGTCTGTCCCTAATTAATAGGGCCTAAGAGGCTACCTTTATCTCTTTTTGGCTCTAAGTATTTGGTTTAATGTTAATGATCATGCCTGGTATTCCTTTTATAGAGGAAGAGAACCTAATTGTCAGCCATAATTGGTTCATTTGTTCCTTTGGGGTAGGAAAAAAAAAAAGATATTTCTTAAAGTAACAGGACTTGAATAAATAGGTGGGGATCTCAAATTCTGAGTAAATCTATTCTATATTTAGGGTGTAATCCTTAAAGACTGAGGATAGTAGGGTCATTCTTGTGGATTTCTAGCAGACTAGTATATTAAAAAGTGATAATATATGGGGTATGAAAGTATAAAGAAAAAAGATCTGAGAAAAGAATTAGTCAATTTAATGTGAGATTTTAATCACGTACAATAAAATAAGCAGCCTTCGTGACAAGGAATCACATTTTGTCTATTAAAATTTCCCAGGGATAAAAGGGGGAAAATTCTCACACTCTCTTCAAGTATTTGTATCTCCTGAAAATCTGCCATTAAAATATTGCTTTTCAATATTGTGTTTTCCCGCCTTCTTTGGTGAGGTGGTTGAGCATAAACTTTTTTTAAATCTCTCTACCACCTCCTGCCCCAAAACATAGGTTATCACATGTGAAATTTATTTTCATATCTGACAAAGGAATGGGCCTACACAGTTGTCTTAAATGTTCATTATGTATAGCCCTCATTTAACCAGGCTTAACAGTCTTATGGAAAAGAAAAACATTACGATAAATGTTGTTTCTACATGTCCCAGTCCTGTGAAAGGTCAGGTGTCTTATACAGTACAGGTTTTGGTGAAAATTTTTGTATGTGCTGATGTTAACTACTGCAACAATTATAGGACTCTAAAAGGTAAAATAATCTGTATGACTTTGACCAGCCCAGTGACCAAAATGCACTGTACCTTAGAATAATCCAGACTGATGCATTAACTAAACCCTCATATTGAAATAGGTATTAATAGCACCTTCTAAGAGAGGCACTGTTTTAAATAGGCACAGAACAAAAAATAGTACTCTAAAAATACTGTTGGAATTCAGTAATATATCCCATGCCACATAAATCACTGCTTTTTCTTATTATAAAAATATCAATACCCTTAAATGCCAATCAATTAAACATAAATCACCAAAAACATTTAAGTTTAGAACACTGCTCAATTCCAGGATAAAACATGCTTTATATTTCAAAAATAAATTAGAGATGAATGTGAACCTAAAGCTGAGGAGAAAAGCATAAACAGTGTATATATATATTTATCTTTAATACTATACACATAGTTGATATACTTAAGATATTATATTCTTAGGAATATTTCTACAAAAACCACCAATATCTTTTCTTAATAAGTCAAAAGTCGGAACAACAATTTGTACTTTCTTTTATAACATCATTTATGCAGCTTGAGATTTAAACTTAATTAAATAAGTTTATATAATAGACTAAACTGTCCCTGTATTTTTCACCATGGATCTATTTTGGCAACATGGAGGTATATCTTTCAAACTGTTATAGGTGCTACTTGTGAAAGAGAAGACATTAAAGGACTTCTTAAGTTAAAGTGGCCTGTTCTAACCTGATAGTGATAGAATCAATTGACACCATTTTCTTCAAGACAAAAGTACATATTTAAAGAATCGCTCATAAAAAATGCTCCATTTTTAACACATTTCAAAACTTTATCGGTAGAATGGCTCTGCACATTAATTTCACTGAGTACATAAACATAGGAAAATAGTCCCCAAAAGATGCATTTATGAGCCTATATTTTTCAACATAAAGTGCTAAGAGATCAGTAAGGAGAGCTAGGAATGTCCTGAGACCACCACCCTTTGGTTGGTCCTGGAGTTCAGCATTCTAGTTTTTTCTTAGGTTCAGGATGATCGTCCAAGGTGGCCGGATGCTCATCTGGACCATCTGGTGTCTCACCTGTGACAGCTAAAAGGACGATTTTCAGCCACTTCTGTTTCAGCTCCTCACTGTCTGCAGCAAAGCTGTGCACAGATTTGGACTGGGTCAGTTTGAAACTGTGTGGCAGGTCTGCACTCCGTGGCATGTCGTCCACAACATAGCCCAGGAGCGGAATGGTGGCCTGGGCTCGGACATCCTAAGGATAAAAACATCGCCCACATGAATGTGAGATGTGTTAGCTTGCTACATGTAGCCCTTGCTCCTACTAAACCTCTATTCCTACCACTGGCCCACACAGACTCACACTGTGAGCTCTCCATGGGCACAGAGGGTAATCTCTGTGTGCAGCACCGTGCCTGTACTTGAGGCCACTGATATTGCTGGCTGAATGAATTAGTGAATAAAAGCTCTGACATCCAAGTCACCTACGACTCAATGCTACACCGACTGTCTGTGAGGGAGGCCACTCAGCAAAAAAGGGAAGAAAATAATCACTATTTTATTGTATAAAAGCAGCAGGCATTAATGATGAGTTCATTACTGAAGGCAGTTTTATTTAATGGTTCATTTATGCATCGATTTATCTATGAACAGGGAAAAAGTTATAGGAAAAACAATGAAGTAGAATAAAATACTTGTATATACTTTGGCATTTTTAGACTATTTATAAAACAAATTTTACTAGCCTTTAACGTAGATGTAGGCTACAATACAAGCACATTTAAAATTTTCAAGTTAAATACATAATTGGTTTAAGTGTTGTATATTTGACTTTTAAGCACAACACATCCATAGTAGCGGGTGCTGCCCTTGTTAGAAGCAAAACCTGCACCTCAGTTGTTCGCATACATCTAGCTGAGATCCATGCACACACGGTTCTCAAAAAAACCCAGTCTTAATGTTTTCTCTCAAAAAAGGTTTTTTTCCCCCTCTCGCTTCTCCTTCTTCTCACTATGCTTTTTCCTAATTCAATTCACCTTTTCTCAAACCCACTGAATAGGAAGGAAGGAGACAAATGATCCACAGAATGAAGGAAATATTGGCCATAAAGTGAATTTTTGAGCTTAGACAACACTTGAATTTTAATTGTTTTTTTCAATTTTAATGAATCGCAACATTGCCTGAGCTCTCTGGTTCTACAGAGGAGCAATGGAAGGACTGAGTTCATTGTCCACTCGCCTCCCTCTGTCCCATCAGACAGATGTGGCTTAGATACCTGGGGGGCACCATACATGTACAGCACAAGAGGGTCTTGCTTGGGGATCACACACCAAGCTTTCTGCCACGGTTTTGACTTCTCCATGTACTGAAGAAAGCTGCACACCACGCTGTTTCCAGATACTTCGGCTGATTCAATCTAGAAAAAGGAGAGACAGAAAATGAACACAAAACAAATAGACTGAGAAGTAATTCACCTTAAGGGAAATATTCATAAAATACAATCTCTTTATATAAAATGTCTCTTTGGATTGTCCAAGATAGATTCATTTGCAATTATTGTTTAAACATTCTATCACTAACATGGAAAAACTATTTGTCAATTTTGTCTTTATATTATCAGAACTTGACTTTATTTTATTTTATTTTATTTTTTTCCTTTTTGTCTTTTTTCATGACCAGCAACGGATCGCAACCCTCAGTGTTGCGCCCGTACCGGACCGGGGACCGGCAACGGGATCACAACCCTCGGTGTTGCGCCCGCACCTCGCTCAGCCAGTGAGCGGCCGGTCTATATGTGGGATCTGAACCCTCGGCGGGAGCGCTGCCGCGCTCCCAAGCAGCGCACTGTAGCAGTGTGCCACCGGGCCGGCCCCAGAACTTGACTTTAAATAGAGTTAAATCTTTATTGACTCCTTACTATGTAGGCACTTTTCTTAGCTAGAAACATTTAATCCTCACATCAATGCTGAGAGGTTAGTACTTTCATAATCTCTGAGGCTGAGAGTTTAAATAGCTTTTTCTCAAGATCACATGTTTAGTAATTGGCTATGCTGGGACTGGAACCCAGACAGCCTGGATCTAGAGCTTGAACTTTTAATCACCATGCCGACTTCAGCCATGTAAGAATGTAATAGTAAAGGTAAATACCAGCAATCTCTGTCCTAGTGCATGAAAATACTTAAAAACATTTTTGTGGCAATAAATGTTTGTAGACCCATTTATAGTTTTGTGCTTTGCTTCCTAATATATAAATCATTGGCTAAAAAGAAAACAAAACCATTTGACCCAACAATGGTTTTTATTATAGACACTATGGAAAGTAATTGGTTTGTTTCTATTTTCTATCTCTGAAACCCTTAGGGTAATGCTACTCAGTGGTGTCCATGGAACGGCGCTGATTTGCAAAATATTTTGTTACCAGTTTGAGATAAGCACAGCAAGTTAAGAGTAAGCATTAAGAAACTTTTATAGCAATTTGACTTTGCGATGATACCCAAGTGCATGATTGTGTATTTTACAAAAGCACTGATCTGTAACGGTTGTGAAATAAAACTGACGCTTCCTCACACATAGTTTAAGAAGAATTGGTTGGCAAATGATGAAGGCCAACTCCACCCATCGCCTGTTTTTGTATGGCCCATGACCTAAGAATAGTTTTTACAGACGAATATTTACAATCAATTTGATGATAGGGAACACCAACTTTGGACTCCAATTAAGAGAAATGTTATCCTCCCCAAGAGAATTTTCATTCTTCTTATTGGTAGATTCATATTTAAGAAACCCACATACTAAATAATATCTTTGAATTTTGTTGATAAAAAATTGTAGAGATTTGTTTTCTCTCTTCTTTCAAATATCTACTTAAAATTCTTGGTTTGGCCTCTTGGCCTGCAAAGGCTAAAATATTTTCTCTCTGATCCTTTACAGAAATGCTTGTTGACCACAGTTCTAGAGCACATAACTACTAGTTGGCACAATGTAAGTCTCAAATATGCATTTAAGCATGTGTGTGTACACACGTGTTATCTTCTATGTATGGACTTAATATTACTACATATTTACTGGGTTAAATGAATTAATATGTTAATTGATTAATTTTTTCCAAGTATAAGGTTTTCTAGAAAACTAGCTAGAGATTTTCATTTCATAAATACATCCTGAAGTTCACCCTTAAAACAAATGATCTGACTCATTATATAATGCCAGTCTCATCAGTTGCTGCTATTAAGTCTTGAGGCTGAGGCTATATTCCTGGGATCCAACTGAAGCATGTTTTCCATCCTCCCTGCCCAAGAAAGTCCCACTGCAGTCTCCCATACAAGTAACATCTATGCCCAGAAGAATTCAGAATTATACTTTTAAGATTGTGGGCCTATACTTTAGGCCTCAGATGAACCTTGAAATTTATGTTCCTTTTTCAGTTAACCAATGACCTTAGTGCACTTATACAGTGCAAATGCTCAATAAACACATTTATTTTTTAGAAATTCTTAATAAACCAAGTATGTCTGTGACTTTAGATACACAGAATTTTGATCCTGAGCTTATTCTTCAGACTTTCCAGGCTATCTTACATTTATTGCCACAAGGCTTTATTATATAATTTACCCTTATATTGTTAATATCTTTGGATATGAAACTCATTTCAGATACAAGCTTCATTATGGTTCTAGGCCTGAGGGTTCTGTATTTATTCTAAAACGTGAGTCAAATTCATTTGGGAGACACTCCAATAATATTTCAACACAGTTGTCAGAATACTGTCATTGGCAATTAAATGACTATAATAAATTGGCTATTTTAATGCAATAAGTTGGAAGAGTTTTTCAGGTAATAAGATAGTACTTTAATCTAAATTTGAAAAACTTCATGCTGTGTGGGCCGGCCCGGTGGCGCACTGCTATTAATAAGATAGTACTTTAATCTAAATTTGAAAAACTTCATGCTGTGTGGGCCGGCCCGGTGGTGCACTGCTATAGTGCGCTGCTTGGGAGCGCGGTGGCGCACCCACCGAGGGTTCGGATCCCCCATACAGACCAGTTCCCACCCAATCGCCACGGGAGAAGCAGGCACT
>NW_007734225.1:15739-16519 GCF_000696425.1 Galeopterus variegatus | reverse complement strand
GCGCAACACCAAGGGTTGCGATCCTGTTGCCGGTCCCGGTCCGGTACGGGGGCAACACTGAGGGTTGCGATCCATTGCTGGACACAAAAAAGACAAAAAGGAAAAAAAAAAAAAAAAAAAAAACTTCATGCTGTGGTTTTCAAAGCCAATACAATGAAATTGAGAGTAAAAGTTTTCCTATAAAGAAAATATAATAATTTGGGCATTACAAGAGATGCCAATTAATACTCTAATATCCAGCTATCGCTACTACCACAAAAATCAATATATTTCATTCTGAAATGCACGTTGGTTTAGCATAGCCCCCTTTCTGTGCCCCCTTTCTGTACACTAAGTAGGATCCCAAAAGTCAGTAATATAGAAAAGTATGAGTCTTGCTTGTTGTTACCCAAATTGTTAAATACTAAGAGAAATAACAAAATATATTATTTGTATTCCTCATGGTTAAGAGAATTCTGTTCCTTGTATAAAAATGTAAAAAAATCCAATATTTAATATTTCATACCTCTAAAATTCCTTTTCTTTTCTTTTCTTCGCTGTCTGTGAATCCACTAATTATTTGATAACAGTCTTTACAAACTTTGTTCAATTTACCACCATCATACTCAAGTTGAGCTTTGTAGTCGGAACACTTCCAACAAACCACCTTAAATTTAAAAGAAGAAAAATGAAGAGTGAATGATCATATTTAAAGGATAATAAGATTTTAAGCAATAATCACTTATAGGTAATAATAAATGAGAAAAAGCTAAAGAGCAGATTTTTTTTACACTGAGAAAA
>NW_007734225.1:11624-15215 GCF_000696425.1 Galeopterus variegatus | reverse complement strand
ACTTATAGGTAATAATAAATGAGAAAAAGCTAAAGAGCAGATTTTTTTTACACTGAGAAAATCCCCACAGACATTAACAGTATCTATCGAGGTGCTGTAATACTATCTGTGACAGGCACTGCTCACATCAGTATCCTCCCAAACTGAACGCACGACCTTCCCTGCCCTAGGCTCTCTCCTCACCGCTAAAGGATAATAAGATTTTAAGCAATAATCACTTATAGGTAATAATAAATGAGAAAAAGCTAAAGAGCAGATTTTTTTTACACTGAGAAAACCCCCACAGACATTAACAGTATCTATCGAGGTGCTGTAATACTGTCTGTGACAGGCACTGCTCACATCAGTATCCTCCCAAACTGAACGCACGACCTTCCCTGCCCTAGGCTCTCTCCTCACCGTACCCCACTCCTACCAAACTGTTCCTCTCGCTGTCTCAGGAGACAGCACAGCCATCTACCAGTCGCGGCAAGTCAGAAACAAAGGAGTCATTCCCAACACCTCTTTCTACCTCACCCCATAGATTCATCCAAGTCCTGCTGATTTTACCTCCAAATACTTCTTCAATCTTTCTATTTCTGTACATCTTCCTTATAATCACCCAAGTCCAAGCTATCAGTGTCCTAGTTTGGACTACTTTTATATCCCCATGGCATTCTTACTGGCTTCCAGGCCTCCACCCCAAGCTGTTTTCCAAACAGCAACCAGATGCTCTCTTTAAAATGCTAGTCTAATATTCGTATATTCCTTCTCTATTTAAAATCCTTCAGTCTTTCCTTTGCTCCTGGATACAAAACAAATTCTTAATCATGGCCTACAAAGTCCTGCATAATTTGTCTCTCTTATTCCCCTGGCTCCACGTCTTCAGTGACACCAGCTTCCTACAGCCCCGAGAGTGCCATGCTCCCTTCTCCACGCATCTCGGCCTCTGTGGGTTAACTTCTCCTCATCTCTCAGATGTTGACTCATATCTCACTTCCTCAAGTAAGTCTCCTCCACCTTCTAGATGAGAGCACATCTGTCACCATGCTACTAAAGTTCCCTATACTTTTCATAGCACTGATTACAGTTTTTAACTATATACTTGTGTGATTATTCAACTGTTTGTCTTCCTTACTAGGCTGTAAACCTCCAGAAGAGATTTTCCTTGAATATTCTGCTCACCAGGCACACAATAAATATTTATGGAATGTCAGTAAATGAAAACAATGCAAATGGATGTTATTTCTTTCCTTTTCTTTTGGCAGCTGGCCAGTATGGAGATCTAAACCCTCGAACTTGGAGTTATCGACGCCATGCTCCGAGTGAGCTAACCAGCCAGCCTGCATGTTATTTCTTAACGAATGGTATTTTTTTTCCAACTATTATAGGATAATTGTTTAAAAATCTTCTTCTAGTTTAAGAAATTATCTTCTTGCTCACAGAAGTATATTTTTACCCCAATTTATAGTGGACAAACTGTACTTAAGAAATATATATGAGGTATCAAACTTTTGGTGTAAGTTCATAGCATTTAAAATTCATGATAAAAAATGGTCTGTTGTTCTCTCATAGTTACAATGAAATCCCTCTGGAATTTAGAATTATACATGTCTGTCTGTATTGGCAAACTCATATCAATTATTTTCATATCATATCATAGTATTTTGAAAATCAACATGCAAACACATTTTGTTTACCAAAGGCAAGCATGTCAACAGCAGAAATCATTTCAAGTAAACTTAATGGTAGATGAAAAAAGTCTTACCCTCAGAAAAGAGATGTTTGCTATCAGTTTAGTATTGATTACAAAACTGCCTCACTGAGTCAAAAAAAAAAAAAAACAACTAAGTCTTAAGAACAGAGGAAGAATAAACCTGTGATGTTTGCTATCAGTTTAGTATTGATTACAAAACTGCCTCACTGAGTCAAAAAAAAAAAAACAACAACTAAGTCTTAAGAACAGAGGAAGAATAAACCTGCAGCATAAGTAAGAATAAGCTAAAAGAACTCGCAGTAAGAATTGTTGCACTTGAGCATACAAATATATTAGATCATAACACTGCAGTACCTACTGTTCTCTGTGTTTACTCATCCATTTGTGGAGAAAGGACTTGGTTTAGAAGGAACTCCGAAAACTGCCATTTCCTTTCTCCAGCTTCCTTTCATGCTTTGTTCCTCCTCTTTCCATATGAAATTCAGCTCAATGGTTGATCAAACCTTGATCAAATTATGTTTCTATGTAGCATCATCACTTTCAAATATTAGCAATGTAATTATTAGTTAACTTGCAATCAGAAACATTTTTGGATAAAGAACTTAAAGAAAATTTCATAAAATGGGTGTTTATAAAGTAACTAAGAAACACAAAACAAGAAAAATTGTAACTTTTTATATAAGTTTATACAAGTATTGAGGATATAAGACCATGTAAATGGTCATAAAATGAAATATATTGCCATTATTAAACATGTTTTTGACTCTTGCTCCTGTCAGTACGGCAGTCTAGATAGATACTCACAGAAGCCTTTTGCTGTAATACAACTAGATCCTGACAAAGTACAGCCAGTATAATTTTAATGCTTTATGTGTTTACATTCAACTAAGAGAACTGTCCAAGGCCCAGAAAACAAAGCCTAATGAATAAACAAACAAAACAATAGAAAAAGAGTGAGCTGAAATTATCATGGTAAGTGAATGGAGCAAACTCAGTTTGGATTGGGCAATGCCAGGCTTAGGAGAAAGTTCTCAGGGCCTGAAGGACATGAGAGCTGACCCTGAGACTCAGTCATTATACTGAAACTGTTGAAAGGGGGATAATGAAGTATCAACCAAACACGAGCTCACAACCAGAAGAGACCAACTACACCAGAAAACAGGCCACCACGAATTAGGATTAGTAGAAAAAACAACCAACAGACTTTGACCCCTCAAAATTTCTTCAGATACTGGATAGATATGTATTGAATAAAAATTCTAAATGTACATGAGAAATGTTTGAAAAGGTAGAGTGGCAAAAATGATCATGTAGATTTGGAAGTAAAAAACTTTTAGAAATAAAAAAATTAATAATTAAAGTTAAAAATGCAAAGAATGGATAAAATAACAGACTATCTACAACAGAGGAGAGAATGAACAAACCAGCAGATAGAGGTGAATTATATACCAAGGTACTTCAACAAATTCATGGAAAAATAGAAAGATAATTATGAATCTTGCCACGAACTTTTTGAAGTACACTTGTATATCTGATTTGAATCCCACAAGGAGAGATTAGGGGTAAAAAAAACCATGTAACAGAACATATTTACATATGTTACATACATTTTCTAAGACTCAGTTTATCATTTATATCATGGGGACAATAGATCCTCCTCATAGGGGAGTTGAGAAAATTATGAGAAATAATACATACAAAATACTTCAAACAATGCCAGGCACTGGTAAACAGTTCCTCTCCTCTACAAACTTGATTCATTTTTCTCCTACTCCTTGTGTTATTTTTTTCCATTCTTTCTTTTTTTTTTTTGTCTTTTGTCTTTTCCCGTGTCCGGCAACGGATCGCAACCCTCAGTGTTGCCCCCGTACCGGACCGGGGACCAGCAACGGGAT
>NW_007734225.1:9225-10636 GCF_000696425.1 Galeopterus variegatus | reverse complement strand
GCCGCGCCCGGGGGCGGGAGCGCCGCCGCGCTTCCCAAGCGGCGCACTATCCAGTGCGCCACCGGGCCGGCCTCCATTCTTTCTTAACGGCACACACTACCATTTATCCAGTCACCCAAACCTTAATGTTGGAGTCACTCTTGACAATTCCCTGTCTTCCTCAACTCTTCATTGAGCCAATTCCCTTCGACACTTCATCAAATCTAAGCATCCTAGCATGGCAGATCTGGATCCCAATGATCTGGTCCCTACCTACACTTCCAGCCCCAGCTCTTACCAGCCCGTCTTGTAGTGTTTAATACCAAGCAGCTTGTATCCACCAATACATATTGTGTATCCTCAGTGTCAACCATGATGCCTTACAAATTCTTAGGGAGCTGCTGTCTCTTAGGCTCCCATGCCTCCAGGGGAAACATTTGGGGCTGTGGCAATAGGTCTAGTTGCCCACCCTCATCTCAGAGACCAACAGAACTAACTCCATCATGTCCCACTTTCCTGTTTACCTGAGTGTAAAAGAGAAGCCCAGATCCTCTGGTTATTTTTCCAGCCTCATCCCTGTACATACTGCTCTGTACATAACTTAACCTTGTTCAGCCCCCCACTTCCCCTCTATCCCCTCAAAACCCTTCCATTGGGCCTTCTGGAATTCTCACTTTGGGATGAAACTCTTCTATATCCTCAGGCTCTTCTCTCAAGTAGAGGCTGCCTTACCTCACCTCACCTCCTGATACCTCTGAGAACCTCAGGGCTGAGAGCTGGTGTTTGTATCCTGTGACTCTTTTCTTGCCTTCAGAAACCCATGGCACCTCTGAGGGCTGCCATTGCCTGGCTCTACCCACCTCCCCTACTGTGCTACCATCTCATCATATGCCCCACCCTTATTCACTTAGGAATTTATAACTCATGGATCATAGTTCTCCATTCTGCCACAGTGCCTGCTGACTTAAACATTCACATGACCAACCCTCTCATTCTGACTTATCAGGTGCCTACTGCCAGGGCCGTTCTCAGGCAGTCCACCTTAGTTATCCATTGTCATGTTCATCCACTGGATTCTGTCATCACCAGAGACTGTAGCACATCTAGCACGCCAAGTTCAAACATCCCATTCTTTCACCAACATCTCTCATATTTCTAATTTGCTTACCCCCAAGCTGTCCACTACCGTACACCCTTAAACTTGTAGAAATCCTACAGTCTACTGGCCACAGCACTTTCTCCTTAACATTAGCCCTCCCTCTTACTTTCCTGCCCTCATTATCCAGTCTAGACTTTATTCATTATTAACTCTTCAATGCAAATATCTCCAACTCTCTCCCACTGTTTTTCTCATAATACTTACTCTGGATGAACCCCACCATTTGCCTTCTCTATCCTGAGTTGCTGAATCTTGTTAGAAAAAAATCATTGC
>NW_007734225.1:5985-8528 GCF_000696425.1 Galeopterus variegatus | reverse complement strand
CTGGATGAACCCCACCATTTGCCTTCTCTATCCTGAGTTGCTGAATCTTGTTAGAAAAAAATCATTGCCATTGACTAGTGTCCCTTTAAACTCATAACCTTAAACTTCAAATGGGCCTCTGGTCCACCTTCGTTTCTCTGACAGGCTCACTCTTCTCTGCTCAGAGAAAACTATTTCATACTTAGTCCTCTTTCTTGAGTCTCCTTTTCCTTCCCCCTTCACTCTCAGCTGATGACTCTGCCTCATTCTTCAATGAAAATACAGACATTGGACCTGAACTCCCTCATTTCCCACCACCAAACAAACAAACAAACAAACAAAACACCCAAACTGCCTACATTTGCACCCATCTTTTTCTTCTTTCCTTCTGATATAATGCAGGAAGTTTCTCTTTCCCTATCAAAAGCCAGAACTTCCACTTACACTGTGGGTTCTATCTGTTCTCTTTTCCAAGACATCACACCTTTGGTCATTATTTATCTTCCTAAACACTTCTTATGCCACCAGATCTTTTGGCAATCTCATGAACAGACCACGTTCTTTCCTACCTCAGGACTTTTGCATACGCAGTCACTGTCCGAAATGTTCCTCCTGTCTCCTATCTTATGATTAGTTCTTTCTCACCTTTTAAAATACTAACCCTTCAGATTCGTCTTCCTTTTTCTAACTAAAATTGGCTCTGAATTTCCCTGCATTACTTATACTCTCCATTTTAGCTTCTGGATTCCTTTCTTATTCCATCTATAGTAATTTGAAATTACTTGTCTATTTTCTCAATTGCACTGTGGCTCTGTAAAGCCAGGGATCATTTTGTTTACCATTTTTTCTCCAGGGCCCAGCTAAAGGCTCGCACATTGTTGGCACCAAAATAAGCTGCCAACAAAAAAATTTTTTTTGTCTTTTCCAAGTTGATGATTTTACATGACTTATATAATGTGAAGCAACCTCAATGACCAAGAAATCTCACTGACATGTCCACATGCTCGACAATGATGCCTTCTCCTCGTCAATGCATTGAAAGACTCTTTGCATTTCATACACATCGTCACTTCGTTATCTCGGATCCATCTTGGGGCTCTTTTCCCCAGTTCAGCAGTCTAAAAAGGAAAGAGATATAATTTTAATAGAAAATATTGTACCTTCCTTTAATTATTTAGCTTATTTAAAAGCACTTTAATAACATTGGTCAAACCATGTTCTGAAACTCAAGACCCAGGTAAAGAGATACAAGGTTCAAAGAACTTTAAGCAGTATAAAAAAGCACCCACTATTTTGTATTCATCTATGAAGGAATGAGATTCTGTCTAAACAGCCAGTTCTCGCACTGCAAGGGGAAAAGACTGGCTAATAAAATTATTAGATCTTTTGCAACTGCAAAGAGATATAAAAGAGCTTAAAGTTAAGAATTTAATTCAACTTACAGAAACCTCTGAGTGAATGTCATTATCCTTTGCAATTGCATTTCTGAAGGTTTCATGCCTTTGATGAAAAGTATCAATAGTTTCTTGAAGGGCCTAAAATATAAATGAAGTTCAAAGCACACATTAAAGTTTCACATGCAAGTTAATAAATATACCTTATTAAACATCTATGATAGGAATCACCTTAAAGATTAAATGAACTTATTCTGATGTTTATACATTAAACAATAAGTGCACATTTGTGTACATATAGAAAAGTTACCAAAAAACAAAAATGAAAATAGAAACAGGCTTACCTTGATCCATTCTTCTTTGTCTTGCTCAGAACTAAAACAAAAAAGATTAAAATGAATGCAGAGAATATTAATAAATTAAACCTGGTAAATTAAACTATGATTTAATTCTGACTTTCCAGAACATATAGGGATGTCCTAGAAGGAATTACAATCAAAATTAAACAAGAAGCTCCAGCAACTGAACAAAGAAATTCTTCTTAAACAGAGATTCAGACTATACACTGACTTGGTATGTGTAAATTTTGAAAGGGAGAGTTAGGTGTAGCTTCCACTAATATACAGCCCTGATGTTAAGTTTAAAGACCATCATACAGTTGTATACATCAGGTGACTGTGTATCTAGCATTATGCTGGATATATACCAGCTAATTTTCCAATTTTCTAAAACACAAGAAGGCTATTAAATGTTACTAGTCACAACCATCTTAGAAAAGATTACAGTTTTCCTTGAGAATCTAAAATATCTCTGTAAGGCCTTAGGGAACTATTTAACATTTCCTTTGATAAAAAATTTTATTTTATTTTCCTGTTCCTAGGAAGCTTCAGGCAACACCATACCTAACCCATTGTAGATAAGGCAAAACATAAAAACTCCTGCAGGAAGGAGGTTTCATGGATTAATGGACCCCAGTATTTAGTAATTCTCCCTAGGAAAAAAGAATTCCTTGACTAATCAAATTCTCTTTTTCTTCTTAAGGCAAATTTTCTTTATGTCTTCTCCCCTGCAGGTGGCTTATGTAGCTGGCCAGTGCCATATAGTGTATATGAAAAATCCTTTTTAGTGGACTCTGAACTAGGCAGATCTCCAAATTGAGGGATTTTGAAG
>NW_007734225.1:0-5419 GCF_000696425.1 Galeopterus variegatus | reverse complement strand
TGAAAAATCCTTTTTAGTGGACTCTGAACTAGGCAGATCTCCAAATTGAGGGATTTTGAAGAGTGGGCTCTATTTGTTTGTGTATGTTTGGGGAAGGATAGGGCTAAGTTTGAGTTCCAGCCTGAATGTCACTGCCTCATGCCCACGGGTATAATATATGCATAAGACTGGCTGGAGGTTGCTTTGTGTGATGTCATCCATCTTTCCAGCAAATTTATTACTGGGCACCCATCGTGCCAGGAACACTGCTGGAATCTGTGTCTGTCAAATGGAAGATTCTGCTTATTGTCCACCTGGGAGCTTCAATTTTGCCCCTCAAAAAAAATGTGTTTTTCTCTGTTGCCTTGTGCCCCTCTAGCTCTGTTGCCCTGGAAGCACAGCTATTTGCTAGCTGCTTTTAGCCTTTTAAATGCAGACAAAGAAACTTGACACAGCTTTAATGCTTTCTGTTTTAGTTATTGTAGATTATTTTACTCTTTTGTTTAGTTTACTTATTATTATAATTTTATTTCCATTTAGCAATAGAAAACCACGGAATACAAACTATGTGAAACAGAATACTTCTTATCCTTTCGAACGTGGAAGAGGAAGCACAAATGTGAGAGGTCAGTGTTGAGGCTTACTCATACATTACAAGAAAAGCAGAACTCTTTTTTTCCAGTTGGGTTCAGAAGGAAATTCTCTTTAATATCTCCAAATATACACCCAATTTTTAGTTCCACATGTTCCCTCAGGACATTGACTTTCTTAGACCTTCAGTGTTGGTCTCCATTCTTGAGAAAGCCAGTATAGACCAGATGGAAAGTCCTCTCCTCATTCAGGTCTTCAATATCATACAATCACAAACATAACTAGAACAATGAGATTGGGGAAATAAGATATTGCAAGAAGAATGACCATGTTCTCAATACTAACTGGAATGTATCCAATAATATATATTGGAATGTTATAAAGTGATGACTGCCTGTACTTAAGAAAATTCCTCACTAATCAGCTCCATTCAGTAGAGAAAAAAGCCCAACCTGCTAATGGAGGGTTGAAATTTCCATTCAGGCAAACCAAGAAACCTTAGAAATGTCTCCCCTGCTGAGACACATCTTTCAGGTTTGCAGATCTGAGAGTATGCTGAAATTTCAGAGCCAGCAGCACCTTCATTCTTCAGCAATGAAGACATCTATGATGATCAAAACTACTGATGAGAGCTCCCTGTTGCCAGGGCCAATAACTCAGTGAGTCACCCACCGAGTGAGGATTCATGCCAGGAGCCTCCAGCACCGCATCACACGTTCTCCCCCTGGATGTGAGTGGCTGGGACACAAATCCCACTTCATGATGTTCAAAGCCAAGTCCTCCACCTTTTTAACCCATGTTTGAAATGATACCTGCTCATCTTCAGAGCAGTCCCCTGGCTGCTCCCTAAATAATGGGAGGTTCCATACGTATTCTCTGCAGGAAATCAAAGAATTGGTTGCTTCATCAGAACTTCCTAGCCTGCCACACCTTCCATAACTGTAATCTCACCAATTCCCAGACTCCCTGGGCACGGATTCCCGTTAAAATGATTTATTCTCTTTTGGAAGTCTGAGGCTTAAGCTCTTAGACAGTTACTAAGTACAAAAATCCAGGATGAATTCACCTGAGCAGCCAGAACTGCGTGCTATTGGCACAAAGGCACAGAAGGGTTCTCTGATTCTCCATGGATTCTGGGCATTGACACCATTAGAGCTGGGATTGGTACATGACCCTCTGGTCTATGACCTTCTGGAATATCCAAACTTTCACCATGCTAAACCTTTGCAGGATAAATGGATGACCATCTTCTAAGGCAGATAATACAAAACCTGACAGCACTGGGTCTTCCAGAAGTTCACGCTTGAGGCAGCTGTGATCTACAGCAGTGGTTCTCATGTTTTTTCCCTAAAATGTGGTCAAATGTGGTGATGCTAGGGGAATGTTAGCCAGAACTCCAGCCATTTCTCTCCTACTCGATAAAGCATATAAGGAGAGCCAAACCTTTCAGAAGTCCTGGTCACCAGAGGCAACCTGAGCCCCAAATGGCCCATTTCATGTATCCTCCATCTGCAGCAGGAGGCTCATTACCCTTGCCACCCTGCCTCCTCTGAACAAGTGCCTCGAAGGCCCAAGAATGCAGAGCCTCTAAAGGACTCATAGTTTAGCACAGACTAATAAGCCACCTGAGCCCCAAATGGCCCATTTCATGTATCCTCCATCTGCAGCAGGAGGCTCATTACCCTTGCCACCCTGCCTCCTCTGAACAAGTTCCTCGAAGGCCCAAGAATGCAGAGCCTCTAAAGGACTCATAGTTTAGCACAGACTAATAAGCATCAATAAACATTTGTGGACCAAAAGGAGGGATGGAAGGTGGAAGGATTAGGAAATAACCTTTTCCTACAAGTCTCAAGGTTCTGGCCTGATTGCAACAACTTCTTCCTCTGAGTACCTCATAATTCTGAAGAGTCAATCAATTTATTGAACAGTCTCTACAAACCATTGTTTGAGCCACTGTGGAAGAATTAAAGACAGAAAGACATGACTCCTGTGTTTCAGGAGCTCAGAGCTCTCCATTTACATCCAACCAGACTCCCAGAGGTCTGTAGCATTCACTCGGGAAAACTCCTCAGAAGCACTCTGTCCTATGGTTCACTCTGATGTTTTTGGAAAGCTGTGTGATAGAAATAGTTCTCTCACCTGGCCTGCAGTTCCAGTGTTCTCTCTTTCCCAGATACCTGGAAAGTATGTGGATATTCTTCATTGTGAGTCTCTACAATTTTCATTCCATCGATGCCAACCCTGGTTCGAACTGTGAATTTAGATCCTACCAAGCTGAATCTGGGCACACAATATAGCAACATGTTGTTGAACTGCAAGGAGAAGGAACACATATCAATAAACAGGAAAATAAGGAAAAGAGGGAAAACTGGCCAATATTAAAAGTAGCCCTGAACAGAAATTCTGAAGGATTTCCAGGGAATGTGGTACTTCCTATGTGAGCAAAATTATTTACTACTACATTGAGATTTTATGCTTTTATCAAAAATCATCATACTCTTAAATGTTTAAATATATTTTTCCTTTTATGGCTCATAAATATTTTATTGATATTTATGTAAACCAATAATCATTTTGTACTATTGTTATAAGGATATTAGTTCAATAAATTCAGCAACAATTCATTAAGGACCTTCTACATACCAGAACTGAAGTTCTTAACTTTGTAAGTTAAGATTCCTAAGAGCAAGTCCATGCTTATGTTCTCACTTTATATTTATTGTTTCTTAAATTGTTTCTAGGGTTGCATATATTTTCCTAAGACAAGAGCAATTAGGGACTAAAAAAAATTATCTGAAAATTTACTATCCCAACAGCATGTGCTCTAAATTCAACATGATTTTTATTTTACTTGCTTCATCAAAGTTTGTTATTTTTCAAATTTTCTGTAAGATTTCACTTTAAGTGGGATTTCAGCTGAGTACTACCTATCAGTGTAGACTCTGAGCCTGGACTGTAGGTGCTCAAGCCCTCACTGTCCCTGTTAGGAGGTGTATAACCCCTCAGGCCTGAGGATCACTATCTGTTCAAGCCACAGGGTACTGAGATTAAGTGAGGAAAGTTGCCCATGCTAAGTGCTTAAATTCGGCAAGACTTCTCATTTTATTCTCTTTTGGGATTTGAGTCTAACCTGTCTTGGCAGGCCCTCTGTTTGGCTCCGCATTGCCATTTAAGCAAGAAATGTCAACGGAGATTTAAAATATTCCAACATGTTTATGTGAAACAGTCCATTGTGCTCATTCTGAAAGCAAATTTCTCACCAGTGTTTCTTGTACATCGTTTTGTAACTTCCTGCAACCAGTGTCATGAATTTCAGTTCCACACTGGAGAATGTAGAAATAAAAGAGCACTAAATACAGTTTAGATTTACCCCAGTAGCACACTGCACAGTTACATTTCTGGAAGAGAAATGCCTTTATCATTAACTGTCCACTGTATTCTGAGTGTGGTATTCACAGCCTCATTTTACTACATATAATTTAGAGATTTGAAAAAACTCTGAAAGGTTCTCATCACTGTCCATATCGCAGTTTGATTAAGGCAACTGCTTGCTTGCTGACTTTTCATGTTTACATTTCTTTCCCTCTTCTTTCAAGGCCTTCTCAGGTAGAGATTTGGTCAATGCTGTGAAGGCTGCAGGAGCGACAGAGCAACCACCACAAGGGAGAGCACTCACATTTTAAGCCATCAACTATAACCAAACTGCTTCTGCAAACTGAATGACAAATGTAAACGTCAAGGCATAAAATCTCTGAGTTGCCAAATACTTGTGCTCAAGTTCATTTTATAGAATTTAGCAAAGTTTTCTTATAGAAACACAATCCATGAATATGGAGGTTCTTGGAATTTACCTTTCGTGGATATGCTCGAAAAAAAATGACATTATCTTATAAGTACGTACATATGTTTCTCTTTCCATTTCATGCTTTCAAGCCTATGTTCTCCCTATTACATTCATCCTAAATGGGACTTCACATTCTAAATTGCCAATAACTATACATTAATCTTATATAATTCTGATCACAATCTAATGCTAGTCAATAAATATCCTTTTTCTTCTTTGCACAGGAGAAGGTGAGAACTATTGTAGGATATAAAATATTGCTTACAAAGAAGAAGAAGCCATACACATGAAGAAATTAGGTAGCTAGTCCTGTTCTCTCCATGAACCTTGTTCCTGTGGCAAAAGCCACCATCACCTTTCATCAAGAGAATTACTTCTCTCTGGGTTTCCTCTAGTACTGAAAGAAGAAGTCATAGCATAAAGTCACTGACTTTCTCTTTGAGTATAGAAGATTCTCTTTTCTTCCATGCCCGTGGTTCAGAAGTAGTGATCCGCAAAGCAATATTGGACTGGCAGGGCAATCTCTAGAAGTTCTAGGTGACAAAACCTAGAAGCAAGTCTCAGTCTCGTTAAAAACATACGGAAGTTTCCCTTTCTTGATCTCTGGTGCTCCTCATGTGTTTGTTTCAAGCCTCTTAAAATGTATTTCTTTGACGAAAATCATTTAATTTCATGTTCTCACCAGTGACGATTTCATTAAAGTTTATTGTAGAAAGTAATAGTATACTGTTAGAGAAAGTTTCCAGTGCCTGGTCTGTGTTCAAAGTTTACATAAGGGAAAAAAGTCTGAATCTATCAGGCTACAAGGAAATAAGGAGCAGAACAACTCCAAAGGGCCGAGAATAGAAACTTGGGTCATTCTGTGGGATAATTTGGTGATTTTTTAAAAAAAAAGAGTTCAGATGTCAGATGTGGTTATTTAGTCTACAGAATACCTGCTATGGAGGAAAATGGCGGCGGGTCTGGAGCGCCCGCGTCAGGAAACAGCGCGATCCTGAGAGCTGT
>NW_007734224.1:95044-96898 GCF_000696425.1 Galeopterus variegatus | reverse complement strand
GAGGACCTTCACTTATTTTTATTTTATTCTTCTCTAAAAACCAGATCATATATTTTCCAAGTTTGCATTAGTTTCTCATTAGGAAAACTTATTTTTATGTTAAAAAAAACCCTGAATTTTATACATGGGGTGGGATTAATATGAAAAAGTACTATGTAGTTTCTCTTGCATTAGTTTCTCATTAGGAAAACTTATTTTTATGTTAAAAAAACCCTGAATTTTATACATGGGGTGGGATTAATATGAAAAAGTACTATGTAGTTTCTAAAATAACTGAAATATTTGATTGCAATTACAAAGTTTTTGGTTTTTATAATTGTGCTCGACTACAAAAACAAAGGTTGACATATTTACCAAATTGACAATTATTTCACTATTAGAAAAGCTAACTGGCACATCCTGATAGTTCATAATTTTAATAACAAATGTGATGTATAGCCTAAGATAAGAATGTCAACATAATTGAGATGAATTGAATTCACATTCGCTTTATCTTCAAAGGTTCCACATGTTTTCTTGATGTTCTTTAGCTCTCGATGCCCAATGAATAGATTTTTATTGACTCATGTCAATAATTTTCTATACACATGGAGCCAGAGAAAAAGAAAACTACTGACCTACTGTAATTCGTGAATGTGTGTGTGTGTACATCCTCATGTGTTTGTAGGAAATGTTTTGGAGAGAGATTTATTTACCCTTCCTTGGTTGGTCCACTTTGTCAAAGACACTTTATCTTGTAAGATGCATACTGGCATGCAAGGATGAAAAATATATTAGTCAATAGAGGACTTTGATCTTTGGCAGGCCTTATTACCAATGTGCTGCTTAACCAAGCAAATGTGCCAAGGAATAGAAATGATGACTACAATTTCTGTTTTTGCTGGACTACCAATTTTGGCCTAAGAGGCAGTTTATTTTGTGATATTTATTGTACTGTATTGCTATAAAATATAGAAAGTGTTATTAAAAGTAAGGATGAGGAAAATTTCACTGTATTTCCTTGGCTGATGTCAACTGCAGTTGGAAAAGATCATCTTTGTTTTAAACAGGTCCTCAAAATACAATATTAGCAACTGAAATACCCTAAGGAACCAAATGAGGAGGGGATTCACTCCACCAACTGCTACTATTTTATGGTTCTCAGTAATGCTTATCTTCTTGTTAATCAATCATAGGAGTTTTGAGACATTTTTTGTTAATTCATTAACCCTATTACTCTGGTCTTGTAGTTGGGGAAGCCATCATAGGCTCTAACAGTAGTTCACAATGTATGCAACACAGAGTTTCAAAGAAACCAAGCTGCCTGCCCTTTCACTTGGCCTAATAATCTCTGTATGGCTCTAGCTTTTCTCTGGTGTTCAGTGGATCCTCCAAAGCTTACTCTTATGTAAATGTATAGTAAATGTCAATGAATTTGGAGTTGTTTTGTCTTATGTAAATTGGTTTCCTGCCTTTAAAATCCACCATTTTGCTTTTGCATTGATATATTCAAAACATATCATTATTTAAGTTAATCTCAAATATGAAATACAATTGATCATTAGTCCCACAAAAGTTTGGGAAACACAACATTTTGCATGGATTATTGAAAACTTCCATAAAAGTATTACACGCAAACACAGCTGTGTCAGCTCTTCTGTCTGTAAGTTAATCCATACAAGTACAACCAAGAATCCACTCAAAGCCTAGTCTTGGATTTTTAAAGATCCTGCTCAATACCAGTGATTATAAACATGATTGAACGGTCTAATGTAAACATAAAAACACTTCACAATAAGTAATAATAATTAGAAATGGCCTCTGCATGCATTTTGAACCAAATATTTATAAAATCTATATGCAAAAATATGTGTA
>NW_007734224.1:84642-94490 GCF_000696425.1 Galeopterus variegatus | reverse complement strand
TTTTCAAGCTGTAGCTAAGTGAAAACCTTTTCATAAACTCTATTTATCGTGTACTTACCAGTGTCCTTAGCATAGATGTATTCAAATTTTTGTACCTTTCAAGAGATTCATTCAGTTGCCCTGAAATTGAAAAAGACGCCCACACATCAACATTAACATAGACATTTAAATGAAACTTTTCAAAGAAACTAAGAGAGATTGTAGAATAGGAAGGAATATAACCTTCTACTAAATATTTCATTTATTTGTGGTATTTTACCTCCTTGAGATGCAGGTTATATAGCTACTGAAGGTTATAAGAAAAGAATTTATATGGAGAGACAAAACAATATTTCTGGTATGACATACATGACCACAACAAGGTTAGCTATGAAACAAAGAAGATGTTTTGAAAAACATATGTGGTATTTTACCTCCTTGAGATGCAGGTTATATAGCTACTGAAGGTTATAAGAAAAGAATTTATATGGAGAGACAAAACAATATTTCTGTTATGACATACATGACCACAACAAGGTTAGCTATGAAACAAAGAAGATGTTTTGAAAAACATATTGTGTATATTGAATACACTATCACATATATTGTGATAAACTTCTTTAAATGTATTTTCAAAACCCACAGAATAAGTTAAATTGATACCATGATTCTTTTTAACAGAACCCAGCATGTGTCAATGCTATCATTTTTGAACCTTAGAAAAAAATTTTAAAAATTTCTGGTTGCCTGTTTCATAGAATGATAGAACATGACCCCTAACTTGAACATCTTTACAAGAAAAAACAAACAAACAAACAACGCATTTGTCAAAAATAATTTTATATTTCAAGTTTGGGAAGGCTGGTTCAATAAAATACTGAATTTTGCCTTCTAGTTAACTGTTACTGACTCAAGATTCTCTAGATTAAAAAAACAGTCTCAAGAAGGGAACTTTAAAAAAACAATGTGCTTTGCAACTGAAGGAGAGTTTAACAAACTACTAGTCAAGAGAGTCTTGGGAATTTATAGCTGCAGTCTCTAAAGTATCATGTAGAAAAGCTTTGTTTTATGGGTCAAAGAAAAACACTGAAATTGAAGGCAATGTAAAAATTAAAAAGTTGCAATAGGAAGAATTATTTAGAATGTGTTTACAGACAAACACACACTAAAAAGGAAATTAGAACTGCTTTGCCCAGAGAATGTGACTAGGTATGTTATGGACTTAAAAGGAAAAGAACGACCTCACAGGATAATTACTTCCAATGATGTGTCAGAATAAAACACATCATATGAGCTAAAGACCATGCATTTGTACTCTTGGTATATTTATATAGTGAAAAATCATGTGTAATGTTTATGTGACTGTTTGATGTTTGTTTTGGAGGAAGAGACAAAGAGGCCATCAGCGGCTAGTGAATGTATTCTGTTCCAGGAGCTTTGCCTGATGCTTTTAGTACTTCTCATTTAATCATCATGAACCTCTAAGAGGAAATCATTTTAGGCCTTCATTTACAGATGAGACTCACATACATGGCTTGGAGGCTTGCCCAGAATCAGTTTTACCCCCTAATTAGGGGCAGAATGTCACTACAAATGCTGGTCTTTCTGACTTGAAGTTTGATATTTTCTCACTTTTCTGTGCTGAGATCCTAAGTTTTCAAGTCTTTTTTTTTAATGTTATCTCACTTGATTCTCTTGAGAGCTATGTAACATTTGTTGAACAGAAATGCATACCCTCATTTTAAAGATAAGGAAGTGAAAATCACAATACACGAACTGGCATTCTATTTCTAATTTGTGACAGAGGTGATTTTTTTCAATCCAAGTTTCAAATACCATAAGAATGTTTTGTTTTGCTTTTTTTTTTCTCTATCACATTATGCTGCTAGGGATACCAGGATGCTATAAAAGAAAAGATAATTAAATAGAGAGAATTTAGAGTCAGGGTCTAAGTTCTATACTTATTCAGAACTTGTGATATCCAGAATTGTTTGGACAATGTTGATCTAGTGTTATTGACCATAGAGCTCTTTGTATCTGAGTGGACAGACCATGCCTAGGTGGTGTCTGGCTGCAAGCTGGGCCCTGAGACAAGACCACCCACCACTTTGAAACAGTGGTCTCCATTTTCCCTGAGCAGGCTTAAGAAAGAGTTCAGGGGAACAAGTTAAATATGAGGTGTCTAGTTTGGGAATAAAGGAAGGACTATAGTTGAGAGCAGTGTACCATCACTCAGTTATGTTTTGACTGAAATTCCCCTTATGTAGTAACTCTTACAAAGATTGGTGGAAGGCTGAGAGGGACAAAATCTGTTAAATAAAATGTTATATCACTAGAGGCACTGCAAAAATTGACAAGTACAAATTCATTGTGTTTTATGACCTAATAATGGACTTTGACTCAGATTGGGGGAGGAATTTCCTGAAACTTTAGCATCGTAACTTACAGATCAAGACCAAGAAGCAGATATCACATGGATGATGGCCAAAGACGAGAGCAGGCCCAACCTGTGAGAGCTCTGAGGAGGAGTTCAGCATGGCGAGGGTTTTCTTATTTTGTATTTCAGTTTTTGGGTTTTCCAGGTAATAAATATAGCATCTGCAAATATTGTAGTGGACATTTCCTAATTATAAGAATAGCCAGGTGGTAGTAATATTTATGGAGTGTTTAACATGTCAGAAACAGAACTATATATTTTCCATGTATTATCTCATTTAATTCGTACACAACCTTTATGTTTCAGGTAAGATTATTATTTTTGTTGTACAGATAAAAAAATGGAGTCATGTAGTGGTTAAGGAATAAAAAACTCAGCCATTAGATGGTAGATCATCATTTAATCAAAGACAGTCTCTCTAGAGGCTGCATGCTTAACCAGTAGGCGTTTCTTCCTTCCCAGTAAGATTCTTTATCAAAGATGAATTATTTTATCAGTGTACCACAGGCCATTACAAGAACCATAGCAGATTTAAAAAAAACAAAATAATAGATATTAAGTATTGACAGATCACTTTCAATTTAAGCTTTCAATTAACATAGCTTTATTTAACATAGTGGAAGAAAGTGTGAATTTTTAGAAACTATGGAAATAAATAAGTTATTTCAAAACCACACTTCACTGTTTCAAATATTTTTTTGATATTTCAAGTGAAACAAAGTAAAGAAAAAAAAAATCATTCCAGCTGCCTAGGTCCTAACCAAAGTCCAACTTAGTTTTTCCCATGTTTCCCAAAGTCAAATTTTTTTTTTCCTTTTTGTTTTTTTTTTCGTGTACGGCAAAGGATCGCAACCCTCAGTGTCGCGCCCATACTGAACCGGGACCGGCAACGGGATCACAACCCTCGGCGCTGCGTCCGCACCCCGCTCAGCCAGTGAGTGGGAACCGGTCTGTATGTGGGATCCGAACCCTCGGCGGGAGCGCCGCCGCGCTCCCAAGCGGAATACTGTAGCAGTGTGCCACCGGGCCGGCCCCCAAAGTCAAATTTTAATTCTAGTGACCATCGATAGTTTATTTATTCATTATTCTACTCTATTAGTAATCATTTATTAAGTACCTACTAAGAACCTTAACTTACTCTGTTGATTGCCAAGGATGCAGAATGTGAAAAATCACAAGCCCTGCTGTTAGTTAACAGTCTAGTTAGAAAACAAGTAATATGTGAAGTGCTCTGCTGAGAAGGATGGTGGAGTTTCCGCAGAGACAACAGCACCTAAGCTGAAGGATGCTGGTTCATTTTAAGCCTAGGAAGGAATCATATTCCAGACTGAGGGAATAATGACGATGATGTTTGTCCTCAGTGTTCCTCATAAGATAGCTCTTATTGGGTTGAAACATTATAAAAAGTCTTGATTCTCATTGAGATATTACCAGGAGTTATGTTATTTTTAGATTTCCAATGTTCCTCTTGACCTGTTCTTTAACCTCTTTTCAGAGAACATGCTTTGCTATACTTTTTTCTCCTTATTACTAGGCTAATGATTTTTGTTGCTCACATTGCTTTCATCAAATTGTAAGTGAACTTCCTACCAGAACCAATGTTATTGGAAAATGTATTTATTCTGTGGACCTATGGGCTTAAGATATATGACTATTCCACATGGTCATATCTATCAGCTTGCAAAAGCTTGCTCGATCATTAAAATAGAGTACCCAGCTACACAAATGTTTCCTATTTCATTATTCTTTGTACAGTGGTCAAAGTAACCTTGGCAAAGAATTTTCATAACATGCTGTAAACTGTTTCTACTATTCCTCTGCTGCACATACATTTCTCCTTAATTTTACTGATCTCTAAGGTTCTCCTGACATTTGAAACTTAGCATCTTGCTCTATTTTCTCTCATTTTATTAATTTTTAATTTCCCAAGCTGAATCACATTTTAATGTCCTCTTTAGACTCTCTGTTAGAGACTTCCTGTCTTTTACAGTTTTGTTTCACTTTCCATTTTGTATCATTTTCAAGCTTATTGCATTTATTTCAGAATTGCTGTAAAAAGAATTGGATTCCTTCAGGTAAAACCAGTCTGCTTCCCACACACTTCAAGAGATTCTGGCAAGGTCAGAATTTAGGGGCAATTAACTGGGATTCAGTGGAAGAGAAAAGAGAGGGTAAAAGTAAAGCAGTACCATCTATGTACCCCTTTTTACTGTCCTCACATCTAAGTAAAATCTAAACATTTATTCTAAAGTGGAAAGGTGTCCTCTCTGGAGGTGATCACATATCTCGAGTCCATACTTTCTGAGGATACCTTTATTAAGCCTAATAATTTGCTAGGAATCTCTGAGAACTTCCTTCCACTTACATCACAAAGAAGGTGATGTCTTTTTTCATTCCATCAGACAGTATGGTCCTACTGAATATTTCCTTAAGTGAGCTCTCCAAAACACTTTTCTGGGAAATGTCAATGGTGTATCATGAAAAAGTAACCAGTATTTACATAAATTTAGAAAGTACCAAACACTAAATTTCCTTGAATACTCTCTGTAGATATTCCCTCTTTAAAAGATGAAAAAAGTTTTAGACTAAAGATATTTGTTTACCACTATTTAAGCCAAGATTTCCAAAATGTATCTGATGAAGGAAAATTTTTGATGAGGTGCAGCTACCACCTTCTTGTGGCAAGTGCTTAGAAAAACAGGGTCCAAGTGTATCACTTGTTGCCTCTTGGATCCCACTCATTGAGTCCCATTATCTTTCACTTACTATATAGGTACTGAATATGAAAGGTTAGGCATTCAAAGACAAGTGAACCTAAGAGAGGCTGACTTTCCACAACCATTTTTTTTTTTTTTTTTGATACTTTAAAACCCTCCCTTTCACCCATCTCTGACATCAGCTGCGGCTCTGCTGGACAGCTCCCTTGCACACTGACAGCATCCCATTTCAAGTTTCACCCGGCCTTCTCTACTTCCCTACTGCAGGACTTCTTGTGGTGCTGGTAAGTCTCTCAACCCCAACACAGGCAACCTTAAAATGCTGAGTAAGGGGGCATGAGAGGAAACATTAACTTTTGAGTGGCAATTCCCAGCCAATAAGGGGAAGATTAATGTCCCAGACTGTCCTTTCGATAGATAATCCTGAGGTGCATTCTACATGAGTTCTTGGAGTGTCCTCAGTGAGATTAAATTTATTTTGACACAGTGGTAACCAACTCATTAACTCACACTTTAATGGGTTTCTTCTCAATCCTTTCTCATTTTGAGTTCCACTTTCTGAGGTCATCTCCCAAATAAGCTAAGTCATTGTCTCAGAGTCTTCTTTTAGTGAGAACTAAGTTAAGACTTTTTTTTCCCCCCTGAAGTGGCAAAAATAGAAAAGGGTTACACTGACATCTGGAAGGATATTCCTGGTTCCTCAAGACCAACATCTACTAGTGCGTTTTTGTTTTGGGCTGATTGTTTTCTATGTACCAGGGTTATTTCAAAGAGATATTATCTGATTGTCTTGTAGCTCTGCAATTTTGATCTAAATTTTATCAGTGAGCTTCTGCTTTGTTCTTAAAGGCATCTCCACCTTATAAAACAACAGTAACAATACAAGGTTTCATTTATAAAGCAATTTTGACAAATAACTGTACAATATGCTTCACAAGTTTTCTATCCTTACAACTACTCATTAGATGTTATTGTCCTCATTTTACAGATACAAAAAACCGAGAACCAGAGAAATTAAGTAATTTGCAGATCACACTCCTAGTAAACAGCAGAGCCACAATCAGAACTCATGTCTGCTTGCCATGGTCCAACCTCGAAGCCCCTGCGCTTCACTACTTAAACTCCATGTCTAACAATTATTTACCCATATAGTCACATATCCTTCTGCTTATATTTTCAACAGGTTACCAGAAATGTTCACTTGGTGAAAACGCCATCTGTAAAATGGGACTAATAATGCTACTTTTTTCATAATGCAGTTGGAACTACTAAATGAGTTAATGTATGTTAACATAAAACATAGCTAACAGTCTCTATAAAGATGTTTATTATATTATCATTATTATTATTCTTAATAGTACCAGAATTACATAGGATCCATCCTTTTTTCTTTGAGTCCTTGAGTAGATCCTCTTCAACCACTAGTAGGTGAGGAAGGAGTGACCGCTTGTGAAAAACTGCATGGAGATCATTTTAGGAGCTAAGGCTAGAAGTGCTGTATATCGATTCTGGCCATTCTATTGACCAGTATTAAGTCATATGGCCCCACCTAACTGCAAAAAGAATTGGGAAATATAGTTCAGCTATGTGCCCAGGAGGAAAAGGATGTATAAAGTTAGATGATCTCATAAGAATATGTCACATGTTTTCCTCATCATTATTCATGTAATTTAAATTTAATATATTCTGTACAGTACTCCACCCCTAAGCTAGATCCAAAATCCTACAAGTTCTCATCACTACTCCAACACCACCTTTCTAGTTCTAGGAATTATTTTTCTCCCTGATTTCTACAATAACTGCCTGACTGGTTTCCTTTCTCCACTGCTGCCATTTTAAAAATGCATTCTCCAGTCAGAAAACATGTCAATCTCGGGCCGGCCCGGTGGCGCACTGGAGAGTGCGCTGCTTGGGAGTGCGGCAGCGCTCCCACCGAGGGTTCAGATCCCATGTGGAGACTGGTTCCCACTCACTGGCTGAGCGTGGTGCGGGCGCAACACCAAGGGTTGCGATCCCATTGCCAGTCCCCGGTACGGGCGTGACAACGAGGGTTGCGATTCCGTTACCGGTCAGTAAAAAAGACAAAAAGGGAACAAGGGTTGCAATCCCATTGCCAGTCCCCGGTACGGGCGTGACAACGAGGGTTGCGATTCTGTTACCGGTCAGTAAAAAAGACAAAAAGGGGGAAAAAAAAAAAAAAGAAAACATGTCAATCTCATCATGATCAAATTTTACCTTCACCCTATTCAAAATCCTCCGCCAGTCCCCGGTACGGGCGTGACAACGAGGGTTGCGATTCCGTTACCGGTCAGTAAAAAAGACAAAAAGGGAAAAAGAAAAAAGAAAAGAAAACATGTCAATCTCATCATGATCAAATTTTACCTTCACCCTATTCAAAATCCTCCAGTTGATTTCTATCCCACTTGTAATAAACAATAAATGCCTACATTGTCTCCCTATATATCTTTGGTGTCATCTCCTGTAACCTCGACCTTGTGGTTCTCTGTTCCAGTCACTGTAGTCTTGCTACTCATTGGGCACTGTATACTCCTTCCTAACTTAGCACTGTAGACTTGCTCTTCTCCCTTCTTGAAAAGCTCCTTCCCTGCTTCTTTGCATAGATCCCGTTATCATTTCATTTATGTCCTCAAAGAGGCCTTTTAAATCATTTCTCTTAAAATCTGTCTCAGTCACTCTCTAACCCTTAATCTATTTATTTTTCTTCATAGCACCTGTAGTGCCTAATAACATATTGTTTATTTATGTATTTACCAATTTACATTAGTAAATGTAATGGGGCTCTTTCCATTATATTATAAATTTATGAAAACAATGAGGTATTTTTTTCTTTATTGAGGTATAATTGACAAATAAAAACTATATGTACTTAGAGTATACAATGTAATTTTTGATATACATATAGATTGTAAAATGATTACTACAATAAAGCTAATACTTCACAAAGTTTTTTTTGTGTGTGCGTGTAGTGAGATAATTTAAGATCTCCTGTTTTAGTGTTAGTTTTTCAAAAAGGTAAACAAAATTGATAAACCTTTAGCTAGACTAAAGAAGAAAAAAACAGGGAACACAAATAAAATGAGAAAACAAAAAGAAGACATTACAGTCAATACCACAGAAGTAGAGGATCATGAAAGACTATTATGAACAACTGTACTCTAACAAACTGGAAAAGTCATGGGCAACCAAAGCAAAAATAGACAAATGAGACTACATTATAGTAAAAGGCTTCTGCATAGATGAGAACACAATAAACAAAATGAAGAGATAATCTGAAGAATAGGAGAAAGGATTTGCAAACTACGTATCAGACAAGGGACTAATATCCACAATATATAAGGAACTCAACAGCAATAAAACAAATAACTCAATTTTAAAAAGGGAAAAGATTTGAACAGACATTTCTCAAAAGAAGACATATAAATGGGCAGCAGGCACATGAAAAAATGCTCAATATCACTAATCATCAGGAAAATGCATGTTAAAACACAGTAAGACATCACCTCACTTCAGTTACAGTGGTTATTATCAAAACTATAGAAAATAAATGCTGGTGAGGATTCAGAGAAAGGGGGACTCTTCTATATTATTAGTGGGAATGTAAATTGGTACAGCCCTTGTGGAAAACAGTGTAGATATTTCTCAGAGAACTAAAAATTGAACTATCTTATGACCCAGAAATTCTACTACTGGGTATATACCCAAAGGAAGTGAAATCAATGTGTCAAAGAGACACCAGCACTCCCATTGTGATTGCAACACTATTTACAATAGCCAAGAGGGAATTAACATAAATGCCTATCAACGATGAATGGATTAAACCCTGTGGCATATATACACAGTGGATAAGCAATAAAAAGATGAAATCCTGTCATTTGCAGAAACATGGATGGAAATGGAGACCATCAGGTTAAATGAAGTAAGCCAGATACAGAAAGACAATACCACATGATCTCATATGTGGAATGTAAACAACACAGCAACAACAACAAAAAGTGGTTCTCATAAAAGTAGAGAGTAGAATATTGGTTACCATGGGGGGGCAGATGAGGGGAGAGGTGGTCTAAGGGGTACAAAGCTATGCTATCTACCATAACTTAATTTTTTGTATAAAATACGCATGTTTTGAAACAACACACTGTACCCCACACATATGTATAACTAAATGTTAACATAAAAAAATTTCTCAAAAACCCAATGGTGAAAAAAAAACTAAATTGTGAATAATTAAAAAAAACTATTTTAACAATTTTCAAGTACACAAAATATTATTTTTAATATGGTTACCATGCTGTAAAATAGATCTCCAGAGTTTATTCATCATGTCTAATTGAACTTTGTACCCTTTAGTTGGTATCTCCCTATACCCCTCCCTGCAACCACCTGGCAAACATTCCAGTTCCTGGCAATAACCTTTCTGCTCTCTGCTTCCATGAGTTTGACTTTTTTAGATTCCACATATAAGTTAGATAATGCAGTATTTGTCTTTCTGTGCCTGCTTTATGTCCTCCAATTTCATTCATGCAAATGGCTGGATTTCCTTCTTTTTTAAGGCTGAATAATATTCCATCGTGTACACACACACACACACACACACACATATCACACCACTGTTTGTTTATTCAGTTATTGGTCAATGGACAATTAAGTTAATTTATTTTTCTATTTTTTTCCTTATTTTATTGTATTTTAACTTC
>NW_007734224.1:75771-83741 GCF_000696425.1 Galeopterus variegatus | reverse complement strand
GAGCGCCGCTGCGCTTCCCAAGCGGCGCACTATCCAGTGCGCCACCGGGCCGGCCCCCCAGCATTTATCATTTTCAGTCTTTTGTATATTAGCCATCCTGACTGGAGTGAGATGGTATCTAAAAGTGGTTTTGATTTGCATTTCTCGAACGCTGAGTGAAGCTGAGCATTTTTTCATGTGTCTGTTGGCCATTCGTATATCTTCCTTCGAGAGTTGTGTATTCAGCTCCTTTGCCATTTTTTAATTGGATTATTTGTTTTCTTGCTGTAAAGTTGTTTGAGTTCCTTATATATTCTGGATATTAATCCTTTGTCAGATGTCCATTTTGCAAATATTTTCTCCCACCCTGTTGTTTGCCTTTTCACTCTGTTGATTGTTTCTTTTGCTGTGCAGACGCTTTTTAGTTTGACATAATCACAATTGTTTATTTTTCCTTTGGTTGCCTGTACTTTTGGGGTCATATTCATGAAGTCTGTACTAAATCCTACTTCCTGGAGTGTTTCCCCTATGTTTTCTTTAAGGAGTTTTATTGTTTCAGGATGTATATTTAATTCTTTAATCCATTTTGAGTTGATTTTCATATATGGTGAGAGGTACAGGTCTCATTTCATTCTCCTACATATGAATATCCAGTTTTCCCAGCACCATTTTCTGAAGAGGTAGTCTCTTCCCCAGTGTGTAGACTTGGTGGTTGTACAATACAGATGACTGTAGGTGTATGGGTTGATTTCTGGGTTCTCTATTCTATTCCATTGATCTGTGTGTCTGTTTTTATGCCAGTACAATACTGTTTGGGTTATTATAGCTTTGTAGTATCATTTAAAGTCAAGTAGTGTTGTGCCTCCAGCTTTTTTTTTTTTTGCTCAGGAATGCTTCAGTTAAGTGTGGTCTTTTGTTATTCCATATACATTTCTGGATTGATTTTTTCCATTTCTGACAAAAATGTCATTGTAATTTTGAAGGGGATTGCATGGAATCTGTAGATCACTTTGGGTAGGATGGACATTTTCACAATGTTAGTTCTTCCAATCCAAAAGCATGGGATATCTTTCTATCTTCTTGGGTCCTCTCTAATTTCTCCCGACAGTGGCTTGTATTTCTCTTCATAGTGATTTTTCACATCCTTGGTTAACTTTATTCCTAAGTATTTTATTTTTTTGGTGGCTATTGTAAATGGGCTAGTTTTCTTGATTTCTTTTTCTGCATGTTCACTGTTGGAGTATGGAAATGCTACTGATTTTTGTGTGCTGATTTTGTATCCTGCAACTTTCCTGAAATCATTTATCAACTCTAAGAGATTTTTTGTAGAGGCTCTAAGCTGTTCAATATATAAGATCATATTATCTGCAAACAGGGACAGTTTGACTTCATCTTTCCAGTATGGATGCCCTTTATTTCCTTCTCTTCTCTGATTGGTCTGCTTAGTACTTCCAGCACTATGTTGAATAGGAGTGGTGAGAGTGGGCATCCTTGTCTAGTTCCTGTTTTTAAGGGAAAAACTTTCAGCTTTTCCCTGTTCAGGATCCTATTGGCAGTGGACTTATCATATATATGGCTTTAATTGTGTTGAGATACTTTCCATCTATATTTAACTTGTAGAGAGTCTTTATCATGAACAAATGTTGAATTTTTTCAAATGCTTTTTCAGTGTCTATAGAGATGATCATATGGTTTTTGTCTTTGCTTTCATTGATGTGGTGTATCACATTTATTGATTTGCATATGTTGAACTATCCTTGCATCTCTGGGATGAATCCCACTTGATCATGGTGTATAATTTTGTGTATGTGTTGCTGTATTCTCTTAACTAGCATTTTATTGAGGATTTTTTTTCTACATTCATCAAGAATATTGCCCTATAGTTTTCAATTTTTGATGTATCTTTGTCTGGTTTTGATATCAGGGTGATTTTGCCTCACAGAATGAGTTTAGGAGATTGGCCTCAGTTTCAATCTTTTGGAATAGTTCATAGAAAATTGGTATCAATTCCTCTTTGCAGGTTTGATGGAACTCTGAGGTGAACCCATCTGGTCCTGGGCTTTTCTTTCTTGGGAGACTTCTGATAACAGCTTCAATCTCTTTTATTACTATTGGTCTGTTCAGATTATCTTTATCTTCTTGCCTCTGTTTTGGCAGTTTATATGTGTCCGTAAATTTATCCATTTCCTCCAGATTTTCAAATTTGTTGGCATATAGTTGTTTATAGTAGTCTCTAATGATTCCTTGTATTTCTGTGGTATCAGTTGTAATATCACCTTTTTCATTTCTAGTTTTTGTTATTTGGGTTGGGTCTTCTCTCTTCTTTTTTTAGTTAGCCTTGCTAAAGATTTGTCAATTTTATTTATCTTTTCAAAAAAAAAGCCCAACTTTTTGTTTCATTGATCTTTTGTATCATTTTTCAGGTTTCTATTTCTTTTAGTTCTACTTAGATCTTAATTTTTTCTTCCCCTCTACTAACTTTGGGTTTGGATTGAATTTTTTTTTTTTTTTTTTTTAGTTCTTTAAGGTGAAGTGTTAGGCTGTTTATTTGCCATCTTTCCATTCTTCTGAAGTAAACATTTAATGCAATAAATTTCCCCCTTGGTTCTGCTTTTGCAGTATCCCACAGGTTTTGGTATGATGTACCTTTATTGTCACTAGTTTCAAGAAATTTATGGATTTCCTGTTTAATTTCTTCTTGGACCCATATNCTGGATGCCCTTTATTTCCTTCTCTTCTCTGATTGGTCTGGTTAGTACTTCCAGCACTATTTTGAATAGGAGTGGTGAGAGTGGGCATCCTTGTCTAGTTCCTGTTTTTAAGGGAAAAACTTTCAGCTTTTCCCTGTTCAGGATCCTATTGGCAGTGGACTTATCATATATATGGCTTTAATTGTGTTGAGATACTTTCCATCTATATTTAACTTGTAGAGAGTCTTTATCATGAACAAATGTTGAATTTTTTCAAATGCTTTTTCAGTGTCTATAGAGATGATCATATGGTTTTTGTCTTTGCTTTCATTGATGTGGTGTATCACATTTATTGATTTGCATATGTTGAACTATCCTTGCATCTCTGGGATGAATCCCACTTGATCATGGTGTATAATTTTGTGTATGTGTTGCTGTATTCTCTTAACTAGCATTTTATTGAGGATTTTTTTTCTACATTCATCAAGAATATTGCCCTATAGTTTTCAATTTTTGATGTATCTTTGTCTGGTTTTGATATCAGGGTGATTTTGCCTCACAGAATGAGTTTAGGAGATTGGCCTCAGTTTCAATCTTTTGGAATAGTTCATAGAAAATTGGTATCAATTCCTCTTTGCAGGTTTGATGGAACTCTGAGGTGAACCCATCTGGTCCTGGGCTTTTCTTTCTTGGGAGACTTCTGATAACAGCTTCAATCTCTTTTATTACTATTGGTCTGTTCAGATTATCTTTATCTTCTTGCCTCTGTTTTGGCAGTTTATATGTGTCCGTAAATTTATCCATTTCCTCCAGATTTTCAAATTTGTTGGCATATAGTTGTTTATAGTAGTCTCTAATGATTCCTTGTATTTCTGTGGTATCAGTTGTAATATCACCTTTTTCATTTCTAGTTTTTGTTATTTGGGTTGGGTCTTCTCTCTTCTTTTTTTAGTTAGCCTTGCTAAAGATTTGTCAATTTTATTTATCTTTTCAAAAAAAAAAGCCCAACTTTTTGTTTCATTGATCTTTTGTATCATTTTTCAGGTTTCTATTTCTTTTAGTTCTACTTAGATCTTAATTATTTCTTCCCATCTACTAACTTTGGCTTTGGATTGAATTTTTTTTTTTTTTTTTTTTAGTTCTTTAAGGTGAAGTGTTAGGCTGTTTATTTGCCATCTTTCCATTCTTCTGAAGTAAACATTTAATGCAATAAATTTCCCCCTTGGTTCTGCTTTTGCAGTATCCCACAGGTTTTGGTATGATGTACCTTTATTGTCACTAGTTTCAAGAAATTTATGGATTTCCTGTTTAATTTCTTCTTGGACCCATATGTCATTAAGTAGAATGTTGTTTAATTTCCATGTGTTTATATAGTTTCCACAGTTTCATTTGTTATTGATTTCTAATTTTAGTACATTGTGATCTGAAAAAACACATGAAGTTATTCCACTTTTTAAAAATTTGTTGTGACTTGATTTGTGACCTAACATGTGATCTATCCTGGATAATGTTCCATTTGCTGATGAGAAGAATGAATATTCTGAGGTTGTTGGATGGAATGTTCTGTAGATATCTGCCAAGTCCAATTGTTCAAGAGTGTTGTTTAGATCTTGTGTTTCTCTGTTGATTTTTTGCCTAGAAGATCTGCCCATTGTTCAGAGTGGGATGTTCAGGTCCCCTGCTATTATGGTGTTAGTGTCTATATCATTCTTTAGATCTAATAGTGTTTGCTTTATAAATCTGGCTGCTCTGACATTGAGTGCATATATATTTATGATTGTTATGTCTTCTTGATGGATAGATCCTTTTATCATTACGTAGTGGCCTTCTTTATCTCTTTTTATGGTTTTAATTTAAAGTCTATTTTATCTGATATAAGAATAGCTACTTCAGCTCATTTTTCATTTCTCTTTGCAAGGTATATCTTTTTCTATCCTTTCACTCTTAGTCTATGTTTGTCTTTACAGGTGAGGTGAGTCTCTTGAAGGCAGCATATTTCAGGGTCTATCTTTTTAATCCAGTCAGTCTGTCTGTTTCTTTTTAGTGGGGAATTTAATCCCTTTATATTTAGAGTTATTACTGAAAGGTGTTGATTTATTCATAGCATTTTATTGATTTTTGTTTAGTTGTCTTAAGTATCTTTTGTTCTTTTCTTTCTGATTTTCTGTTTGTCTTCTGTGTTTGTTGGTTTCTTTTGGTGGTAGATAAACTATTTTTTCTCTTTATTGTTAGCATTTTTGTTTTGCTGGTAGGTTTTGTTCCTTCTTGAGTACTCATGGCAGTGATAGTTGTTTTTCAGGTATCAAGCCCAGTACTCCCTTGAAAATTTCTTGTAAGGCTGGTTGTATGGTAGTGAATGCCTGCAGTTTTTGTTTGTCTGAGAAATATACTATTTGTCCTTCATTTCAGAAGAATAGCCTTGCTGGGTAAAGTATTCCTGGCTGGCAATTTTTGTCCCTTGGTATTTTGAATATATCATCGCATTATTTTCTGGCTTTTAGGGTTTCTGATGAGAAGTCTGATGTTAGTCTGATTGGGGCTCCCTTATACGTGACTTGCTGATTCTCTCTTGCAGCTCTTAAGATTCTCTCTTTGTCTTTGAGTTTTGCCAGTTCAAATATAACATGTCCTGGAGAGGACCTTTTTGGGCTGAATATGTTTGGGGATCTTTGGGCCTCCGGAATCTAAAGATCTGTGACTTTCCCTATCTGTGACTTTCCTTTGGGCCTCCGGAATCTAAAGATCTGTGACTTTCCCTATACCTGGGAAGTTTTCTGCTATTATTTTGTTGAATATGTTTTCAATGCCATTTCCTTTTTCCTCCCCTTCTGGAATACCCATGATTTGGATATTTAAGTGCTTAAGGTTGTCTGTTATCTGTTTTAGATTTTCTTCAATATTTTAAGGGGTTTTTTTTGTTTGTTTGTTTTTTCTGGTCATCCTGTGTTAATTCAAACAGCCTGTCTTCAAGCTCAGAAATTCTCTCTTCTGCTTGTTCTAGCCTACTGGTTAGACTCTCTGTTGTGTTTTTTATTTCACTGAATGAATCCTTCAGCTCTACAAGTTCTGCTACATTCTTTTTCAGGGCATTGATTTCTTTGTACATTTTTTCATTCAGGTCCTGTATATTTTTTCTCATTCCATTGTGTTGTCTAATGGAGTTTTCTTGTGTCTCATTTAGTTTCCTTAGAATTGTTGCTCAAAATTCCTTGTCAGTCATTTCAAGTACTTCATGTTCGATAGGGTCCGGAGCTTGAGAGTTATTATTTTCCTCTGGTGATGATGTACTTTCTTGTTTTTTCATATTTCTAGTATTTTTCCTTTGGCGTTTAGTCATTGTGGCATGGTGTATCATGGACCACTCATTCCATCCTGAGGTCTGGCCTGGATCCTGAAGAGATTTCCAATCTGGGCAGCAGGGAGTAGCCTGGGCTGGGGTCCCACAGTACCTGCCTGTTCCAGCATGGCTGTCTCAGGGCATGTGGGCCCATTGGCTCTCAGGCCTCTCTGGGCTGCAGGGACTGGCCTCGGCCTGGGGTCCCATGGCATCTGCCTGTTATGGCATGGCTGACTCAGAGTGTGTGGGCCCAGTGGCTCCCAGGCCTCCCTGGGCAGTAAGGAGTGGCCTGGGATGGGGGTCCCATGGCTCCTGCCTGTTCCGGCACAGCTGACCCAGAGCATGTGGGCCCAGCAGCTCTCAGGCCCCTCTGGGTGGTGAGCACTGGTCTGGGCTGGGGTCCCCCAGTACCTGCCTGTTCCTGTGCGGTTGATTCAGGGCACATGGGCCTGGCAGTTCTGAGGCCTCTCTAGGTGATGGGGACTCCATATTATCTTTCAATTCTTTTCTTCCATGAACTTTATGAAGTGCTCTCTTCACACCCTTTTTCTTGTGCTATCGTTGTGTACAGAATCTTAAGTTGATTTCACATCCTGACATTTGTGGACAATGCTGCAATAAAGACAGGAGTGCAGATATGTTCTTGAGATACTGATTTCATTTCCTTTGGATATATACCCACAGTAGAATGGCTGGATCATATGGTAGCTCTATTTTTATGTTTTTGAACAATTCCATTTCCAGAGTGGTTGCATTCCCCTCAACACTATACCAGGCTTCACTTTTCTCCACATCCTGGCCAACACTTCTTATCTTTTGCTTTTTTGCTAGTAGCCATTTTAACAGGTGTGAGATTATATCCCTTTGCAATTTTAATTTGCATTTCTTTGATTATTAGTGATTTTGATCATTTTCTTATATACTTGTTTGCCACTTGTATGTCTTATTTTGAGAAATATGTATTTCTCAAGCCCATCTTTAAATCAGGTTGTTTTCTTACAATTTAATTGAGTTCCTTATTTATTTTGGATATTAATCCCTTATCAGACAAATGCCCTACAAAACTTTTCTCCCATTCTGTAGGTTGTTTCTTCACTTGATTGATTGTTTCCTTGGCTGTATAGAACTTTTTTTGTTTGATATGAACCTATTTGTCTGTTTTCCTTTTTGTTGCTTGTGCTTTGGGGATCATATCCACAAAATTATTGCCTAGAATAATGTCAAGAAGCTTTTACTGTATGTTTTTTTCCTCTGGTTTTTGTATGGTTTCAGATCTATGTTTATATCTTTGATCCATTCTGAGTTGATATATTTGTATGGTGTGAGATAAGGGTCCAACTTTGTTCTTCTGCATGTTCTTCTAGTTTTTCTAATGCCATTTATTGAAAAGACTGTATTTTCCCCATTGTATGTTCTTGGCACTTTGTTAAAAATCAATTGAGCATAAGTGAGAGAAATTATTTCTGAGCTCCCTATTCTGTTCTGTTGGTCTGTGTGTCTGTTTTTATACCTGCACCATGCCGTTTTGGTTATCATAGCTTTGTAGTATATTTTGAAAAAAGATAATGTGATGCCTCCATCTTTGTTCTTTTTGCTCCAGATTGCTTTGGGGCTGCACACAACCTTTAGTATTTTTTTTCTACTTGTGTAAAAATACCAATGAAATTTTGATACAGATTGAAACTGTAGATGGCTTTGGGTAGAATAGACATTTTAACAATATCAATTCTTCTAATCTGTGAACACAGGGTATCTTTCCATTTATTTGTGTCTTCCTCAATACCTTTCATCAATATCTTATAGTTTTCAGTGTACAGATCTTTCACCTCCTTTAAATTTATTCTGAAATATTTTATTCATTTAGATGATATTTTAAGTGGGATTACTAAAAATTTATTTTTTATGGTTTGTTCTTAGTATATACAACACTACTAATTTTTCAGTGTAGATTTTGTATCCTGCAA
>NW_007734224.1:74793-75512 GCF_000696425.1 Galeopterus variegatus | reverse complement strand
TGGCATCTGCAAAGGAGATAATTTTATTTGATCTTATTTGGATGCCTCTTATTTCTTTTTCTTGCCTAATTGCTCTGTCTGTAACTAGTAATACATTAAATAGAAGTGGTGAGAGTGAACATTTTTGCCTTGTTTTGAGGACAATGACTTTGTATAGTTCATGTCTGTATTCCTAACATTAGGACAGTGTCTGGACATATTTGGACAAGCAGGACATATTTGTTAAAAGGTTAAATGATGGTTTGATTCCCTGCCATTATAATTTTTGCTCTTGCCAGTCCTCATAGAGCTAATTTTCCTCTTGCAGAGATTATAGCATTTTATCTCTACCTTCATTTCTTTTTATTTACTTTGCTTTTGTTTTGTTTTGTTTTGCTCTTCATTTCTGACATTCTACCAGTTGATGACAATTTCTATTGTGCTCACAGTCTAACTGTCTGGATGTCTGAATGTGTTGTTTTACCCATGCTAAATAAAAAAAAAAATGTCCTATCTAGTAGTTTTTCTTCTTCCTTCCTCCCTCCCCTCCCTTCTTCCCTTCTTTCTTTCCATTATTGTCAAATAGCCATTCAATCAGAGAATAAAACCTGGAACAACCTGTAAGAAGTAGCCAAAATATGGACAATCAAAAGATTTTCATTTCATAATGTGTTCCTTATAATTATCTATCACATAAGAAGGAAGCACAATAGGTGAAATTGTTGATGTGGGCATTACCA
>NW_007734224.1:71731-74148 GCF_000696425.1 Galeopterus variegatus | reverse complement strand
GCTAGCTTTTATTCTCATACTTTTTCACACCAATCATGCTCTTCAGAGGTATCTCTATTTAGTGAAGACATAACCATAATTCCAAAGATGCTTCTTTTAACAATCTCCTTTTCTTCTGAAGAAAACTGTGTCTGGTAAATTTCCTTAGGGGAAAAGCAGTAAAAGTTTGGTGCTTTAAATTTTCTATTTCTAGGAAGGACTGGTTATCTGGCTTCCACCATAATTTAACTTCTCCCCTTTGGATTTACTACTTATAAAATACAAAAATGCAAAAAAATTATTTTTGTCTTTGCATTTTAGTACTTGGCCATAAAGAATCCAAGTACTGGGCCGAGCCTGTGGCGCACTCGGGAAGGTGCAGCGCTGCGAGTGTGGCGGCGCTCCCGCCGCGGGTTTGGATCCTATATGGGGATGACCGGTGTGCTCACAGGGCTCACTGGCTGAGCGCGGTGTGGCCGCTCTCAAAAAGGACAAAAAAATAAAAAATAAAATAAAGAATCCAAGTACTCCTAAGCATTACTTGAAAGAATAACATCTGTAAAGGACTATAAGTTTCAGTTAAATTTTTATAAATAGATCCACTTTGGGCCAGTTTTTAGATAGAAACCTTGTGCCAAGATTGTGACTTGACCTACAGTGGACAATTTAGAAACAAGGTTTAGTATTTACAGATCAAATTTTATTTCAATTCAAAACAGCTAACACTCCTTTCCAAAGTCAGAAACCATCTTTCTTATACTCCCAGTGTTTCTTGCACTGTCTCATAAGAAACATATTGATTTTAGCTGTTCTGTTTCAATAAATATCAAGAGAGATTTTCTTAGCTTAAAACAAGTCTTTGCCAATTTGAAAAATAAGACCTTGATTGAATTGTAGAGGAACTCAAGCTAAGGTTATTTGCTTTGTACTCTCTCTCCATCATTAAATTTCTAATGCAAACAAAGATCTGTCAGCTAAAAACAAAGGTAATGTTAGCATGTCCCTGAGTGCCATAATGAAATTATTCAAACCTTAAACCAGTTTAATGTCTTCAACAAAAAATGTCATTTGCAACTAGTCTGCAACATAGTCAAGGCAACCAAATGTTTACCAGTTCCGATCTAGACACATCATTCTATTGTACAGCTGGAACTTTAAATGAGAGCAAATTTTTAGTTCCTCAGACCAAGCAAAAAAATTTTCATATGTAAAGAAATTTTATTAGGAAAAAATAATTATGTAATAACATATTAGCAGGTAAAGATCAATACTGAATTATTCTGTCTTGTATAACATTGGATTGTTAGAAACTGTACTGAGAAAATGTACATAAAAAAGCTTTGAAAATACAAAAACTTGTTTAAATGTAAGGTAGCATTGAAACCTAATGCATGCATGTTAAAGATGTCATGTGGTCTAATTTTCAGTAGCACTTGGGTTCTCTTCTTTATCACTTTTGAAAATTTCATCTATCATTCCTTCTCTTCTGAACATTCAATTCCCACCAGCTCTTGAGAGTTGACAGTCTCTCTCTACTACCTTCTCAACTCTTTTCATTCTACCACGAAATACCAAGACAAAAAAATAGCAATAGTACATCGCCCCATCCCCACTAAAATATGAGCTGTTGTTCATTGAACACAAATTACCACCACTTAGATATTATTTATGAAGTCTTTTTGTAAAAATACAATGTCAAAAAGTCAAGATTAGAGAATTGATAGTGTTAAAAGATTTTTGGATAAATAAGGGTGTTGATAAACAAAGGAATGATACAGAAAGAAGGAAGTGTTATCACAGAGATTAGGAGAAAATAAGACTATTATTTCTCTTTTCCTAATAAAATTGATGTAGATAACTGGTAGTTTGCTTGTGTTTCTGAGATTAGGATGGTACACTGCTCAAGACTGCAGGTCAACTTAATAGCTGACAAAATCTTAGAGGACAGTGAAACAACCCTGTCACAAATATAGTGATAGAATTACAAAATTTATAATCTAGAGCTTCCAATCCAACAATAAAGAGACAGTGGTAATATTATGCATGAAAATAATTCAATAACTTCACCATAATACCTGGTCGAGTGCCCACCACTTATAAAACACTGTGCCAGGTAGGGGTGACAAAAAGAAATGAGGCATGAACTTGGAATCTAATAAAAAATCTTCTAACCTAGTGAATCTAGAAATCCATATCTTAGAAGTCATCATAAATTCTGGCAAATGATTCATTCCTTTTCCTTCCAATGTTTATAATCAAAATATCCAAATAAATATTGATAAAATATTTATTAAAATATGAAAGTTTCATGGGCTGATCACTCCCAGAAAAAAGGTTTAATTTATTTGGACTTTTATTTTGACTTTGTGATTTATTCCCAGACCTCATGTAGATGACATACAGACCTTCTTCAGACTGATTTTCTGTAGAACAGCAGA